>NC_092181.1:28123369-28250869 GCF_043641665.1 Enoplosus armatus | reverse complement strand
CGCTGGGACAGGTAGTGGAGCTGTCTGGGCCTCGGCTGGAGGACCCCGCTAGGCTGGCCGCTCGGTTGGGATTAAGGTCCGTCCGAGTCACCGAGCAGCTGCTGGAGCACTGGAGACGTAAACTGACAGGACACGAGTGCCTACTTTTAAACTCTTTTATCAACGGTACAGTCGCTCCAAACAGAGAGGATCCGTATCCTGCCATCTGCCTGGTCCCGGATTATAAAAACTGTAGCGGACCTCTGATGGAGCCTGTAAATCCTGCCTCCCTGGAGGGGGCCTCAGGAAAAACCTTTTACAAACTAATGGTAAAAACTTTGAACAGAGACAAATTAAACGGACAGACTGACACTCCATGGAGGAGTTACCTGGGTCTGGATCCCAGATCAAGACCTTCATGGAGGTCTTTGTACAAACCTCCACTGTCTAAAAAACATGCTGACTTGCAGTGGAGGATCCTTCATGGAATTTTAGCAGTGAACTCCTTTGTGTCGGTCATCAATCCATCTGTGGAGGACAAATGTCCATTTTGTGACCAAAGAGAGAAAACAAATGCCAGGTTTTAAACTTTGTTTTAGGACAGGCCAAGATGGCGGTGTATGTGAGCCGGAGGAGGACGGTGGAGGACGGGTTGATCATTGATGTTGTTCCTGTCTGTGTGAAGATGATCAAGTCCAGAGTCCTGGTTGATTTGAGCTTCTATAAGGCAGCAGGTGACCTGGACTCGTTCCAGCAGGTCTGGGGTTTTAAAAAGGTTCTCTGTTCTGTGGCAGAGGGAGAACTCAGCTATGGAGATGTGCTCGTCTAAGTTATTTATTTATTTCTGGAAGGTTTTTAATGTAATTTATTAGGCTTTTAATGTCCGCTGTGTACATTTGAGGAGCGGGTAATAAAGTTGATTTCAAAAATCAAAAGATGTCTCCTTCTCTGTCTCGCCCCGCCCCCCTCTCCCCCTCCCCCCCCTCCATATAACCCCTCCACTGTGTCAGAAGAGATCCGAGCAGTGGTGGAGTGATGGAGTGTCGGGACGCCACCGTTTCTTACCTGAGCTGGGCCCTGCTCGTCGCGGGCGTGGCCTACCTACAGCGCCAGATGGGGAGCCACACACCTTACGGACGCTACGTGCCGGCGGAGGGTCGCTGCTGTCCGGCCAGAGCGGCTTGGTTCATGCAGGAGGTCCCGGCCTTCCTGGTGCCGCTGCTGCTGCTGCTGCTCACCGAGCCGGGGAGGAGCGGACACGGGACCGGGAGGACGCTGCTGCTCTGCACCTTCATGCTGCACTACTTCCACAGGTCTGACGTCACCACGAGTAGACTAACGTTAGTGTTTTCATACATGTGGAGACGGAACGGTATCACGTTCACGTACGACATACAAACTTATCACGTCATTTCAATTCAAGTTTATTTATATAGCGCCAAATCAAAAGTCATCTCATGACACTTTACAGACAGAGCAGGTCTAGACTCTGTCTAATGTTCTTACAGAGACCAACAGGTCCCACCATGAGAAGCACTTTGGAGACAGAGGAGAGGAAGAACTTCCTTTAAGAGGCAGAAACCTCGAGCAGAACCAGACTCTAGGAACCACAAGCAGCCCTGCATTCTGGGAGCGCAGTGCTCTAGTGGGGTAACAGGGTACTATGAGCTCTTTAAGATATGATGGTGCCTGACCAGTAAGAGCTTTGTAGGTCAGGAGAAGGATTTTAAACTCTATTCTAGATTTTAAAGGGAGCCAGTGCAGCGAAGCTAACACAGGAGAAATATGATCTCTTTTCCTGGTTCCTGTCAGTACATGTGCTGCAGCATTCTGGATCAGCTGGAGAGTCCTCAGGGACTTATTGGGAAAGCCTGATAATAAGGAATTGCAATAATCCAGCCTAGACGTGACAAATGCATGGACTCATTTTTCTGCATCTGTTTGAGACACGATCTAACTGATGTTTCAATGTTACGGAGGTGAAAGAAGGCAGGCCTTGAAGTTTGTTTTACGTGGGAGTTAAAGGACATGTCCTGCCTCACAGTGGCGCTGGAGGCCAGGGCAGTGCCATCTAGAGTAACAATATCCTTAGATACTGTGTTTCTGAGGTGTTCAGGGCCAAGAACAATAACTTCTGTCTTGTCCAAGTTCAACATCAGATGATTGCAGGTCATCCAGGTCTTTATGTCCTACAGTCTTTGCTGGTGTGACCTGGCCCCTTTATGAAATTGACCTTATCCCGTCGCATCTTGTTCTAGTGTGAACATTTATCCAGTGTTTTGTTTGGAAAAATAAACAACATTTGAGGTTTCTTTGGACAGAAGAGGACTGGATCTGATTGTCCTCATACAGTTTATTGCTTCCCTTTCTCCTTTGCTTTGGATGATGCATCTAAGGGTTTACTGTAGTTGGTAGGTTGTAAATGCTGAATATTATGAAAAAGTGGGTGAGAGGCAATTTTAACATGTTTCTCAACAAAGGTCACAAGGTCAACGCTGCTCTGCATCCCCTTTGCTCCAGTAGATCACATGCAACATTTCTCAATTTTTCCCTTAGCTTATAACACACAGCACACCGAGTAATGTCTGCTCTCCCAAAGTGGTTATTTTGAAAGTGGTGACCAATGGTTACAGGCAGCCATGTTGAAAGACCTTGTGGCTAAAAAACAAACAGGACGTGACTTGAGTCTGTTCTTTAGGAGTTTTATCTATGCCTACCTGACCAAAGGACGTCCCGTCCCGCTGCCCATCGTCCTCTATGCCGCCATCTTCTGCTCGCTCAACGGCTTCCTGCAGGGACACCACCTGCTGCACTGCGCCCAGTTTGAAGACACCTGGCTGACGGAGGCTCACGTGGCTGCAGGTGGGCCAGAAACACATCCAGGAAACAGCTTTCTTTGAATGATCTTCTCAGTGTTCGTCCACATAGAAAGTCAGGACTGATAATGTAACCAGACTGCAGGTTTATGATCTGACCACCACTTTGAATTCTTTACTTTTTGTGTAAAGTAAAGTTTATAACTGAAAGAGGGGCGAAAGTGAAGCTTTCATTCAAAACAGGAGGAAACATCAAGTTTTCAGTGAAAGAGGCCTGAAAAAGTAAACACACAGTTTTCTAACACAGCTGTTGATCTTTTGTTCTGGTGATTGAGAGTTTTGTGTCCAGCAGACAGTCAGCTGACTCTGGAGACACATGATCGGGACTGTAGACTGGGAGCTGACCAGTACAGCCGAGGCTTTCTACTGGTGGAGGAATGCAACAGTTAGCTGTTGTGACATGTCGGTCGGATGTTGTCAGTCTGAGTCTGAACGCCGTGTTTCTGTCGATTTTTTGCCTCTTGTTAGCATCAAATGTGGATTAATTAATTAATTTATTCACGATTTCTTTTTCAAAAGAATCAGCGTTATTTGAAACAGAAGAATTATTTAAAGAAAATAATTGCTATTAAGATTTATGGATTATTTACAACAGAGTCATATCCAAACCAGTCTAAGAGTCTGCAGCCATTAAAGTTTATTATTATTATTATTGTTATTAGTTTATTAGTTCGTTTGTTAAATGTATTTATATCAGGAAAAAATACAGTCATCTCAAAAAAGAGAAAAGCTTCTCCATCTGTAGTACAGACAGACAGATAGACAGGTAGACAGACAGAGAGACAGGCAGACAGACAGACAGACAGAGAGACTGACAGACAGGCAGAGAGACAGACAGGCAGAGAGACAGACAGACAGGCAGAGAGACAGACACACAGACAGATAGACAGGCAGACAGACAGAGAGACTGACAGACAGGCAGAGAGACAGACAGAGAGACAGGCAGACAGACAGAGAGACAGACAGACAGGCAGAGAGACAGACAGACAGACAGAGAGACAGGCAGACAGAGAGACTGACAGACAGGCAGAGAGACAGACAGACAGGCAGAGAGACAGACAGACAGGCAGACAGACAGATAGACAGAGAGACTGACAGACAGGCAGAGAGACAGACAGACAGGCAGAGAGACAGATAGACAGGCAGAGAGACAGATAGACAGGCAGACAGACACACAGACACACAGACAGAGAGACTGACAGACAGGCAGAGAGACAGACAGAGAGACAGACAGGCAGAGAGACAGACAGAGAGACAGACACACAGACAGAGAGACTGACAGACAGACAGACAGACAGACAGACAGACAGACACCTGTATGTGTCCTGAAATGCAGGACCGACATGACGAGACCGTCTCTGGGGTGTCGCGCTGCATCATCTCCGTTTAAACACCAGATTACTTGTTTAAAAAATAAAGAACGAAAAGAAAAATATCATCTCAAATCATTAAGCACAATCACACAAAGATGATCTCACATTAGTGTTCATCACGTGCACCAAAATGATAAATGTAAAGGACCAAACTGCTGTTTTTAGACCGATAACCCTTTAAAATCCCTCTTTTTATTCCTCCTGAAGTTGCTTTAAGTTTGTTAGAGTCTTCTCTCTGTGACTCACTGTCATGTTGTTGCAGCTCTTGTTTTCTTGATGTTTCCACCGAGTGAAACAGTCAAACCACAGATGTTTTATTTTGAAACTTTGTGAAATGTGATCTAAATGTTTCCTGTTTGTTTATGATGCAGGTTTTCTTCTGTTTGTGGTCGGAATGATCATCAACATCCACAGCGACTGGATCCTGCGCAGCCTGAGAAAACCTGGAGAGACCGTCTATAGGATCCCCCACGGTACCACAGATCCTGATCCACACCAGATCCTAATCCACACCACATCCCGATCCATATGAGATCTTGGTCCACACCGGATCATAATCCACACTAGAACCTGACTAGAACCTGATTCGCACCAGATCCTGATCCCCATTAGATCCTGATACACACCAGATCCTGCAATGCATTGATCTTTGCAGCTGGACGTGCACGTCATTGATCAAAACAAATAGTCTGGATAACTTTTAATGGTCCAGAAGGTTGACAGTTTTCTATTAATCCACCGCTGAGATTCCTGTGCTGGACTCAAGCACCAAGTCTTCTTCAATACAGCATGATGTTCATTTTATAAATTAGGGTCCCATTCAGATTAGAATAGACGATAAAGCAGGGAACGCTCCAGTAAGAACATTTACAAGCTAACTTTGTTAGCAGCTACCTCGCACGGCGTAGCCAGGAGCCAGGTACAGTCCGGTTGCAGGTGTAGGTAGTATTAAGTAAGTAGGTAGGTAATATTAATAAAATCCTCTTTCTACAGCGTCTATGACAGACTTCTTTATTGACGTCAGCAACTTTCCCTTTTAATACTTGGACCTTCATTTTTCTCAGGGGGAATGTTTGAGTTCGTGTCTGGCGCCAACTTCTTGGGGGAGATCGTGGAGTGGTCTGGTTTCGCTGTCGTTGCTTGGTCTTTACCCGCCTTCGCCTTCATGTTTTTCACCGCCTGCTCCATCGGGCCCAGAGCCTGCCAGCACCACCGGTACCTTTACAGTCTGATTTATATCCAGTTTTAATTACATGTGGGGAAATATTTATGGCTTTAATGCCCCCGCCCCAAATTGTTTTGGTCTGTGGCTAAGCTGAACAATTTATATAAACACATTCTTCTTTCAATTTTTACATTTTTATTTCATAAACTACTGTAACCCAAACATTAGGACTGCAACTAACAAGTATTGATCTTAATTAATGAATCATTTCTTCACATGGACTTCAGTATCTCCTTCTGTGTGTCTTGCAGAGACTACCAGCAGAGGTTTGAGGACTACCCTCGCACCAGGAAAGCTCTCATTCCTTTCATACTGTGAGGATGGAAGAGAGTCTAGCTAATCATCTCCAGCTCCTCTTTTATTTCTGTCTGCTGTATTTGAGTCTCAGATCTGAAACATGTCGCGGAGCCACACAGTAACTCTGTGAATCAGAAAGAATACGTTATCACAGATTGTAGGATGGTGCGTTTTTGTTGTCTGAACTGTTAATGTTGACAGACAGAAATACATGGATTCTGACTCATGTTAAAATTGACCTTTTCTTGTAAAATGTTACGTTTATATTATGGAAACATTTTCATTAAAAATAAAAGAAGATACAAATGCTCTGCAGAGTTCATTAATGAATCCAGAACATATATTATTCATCTGTCTCTGAAGAAATGCGGGTGTTTTTTTTTATTTGCATGAGACCAAATATTTCACTGACTACTCCGATATGTTTTCTAGGTTCTAGGTTCCTGATTTTATTTTGAAATATATCAAACCGGAAACGTGTGTGGCTTTGGGATATCTTTTCTACGTAGTCTTAGAACAGAATAGAGGATATTTCCAGTGCTCAATGTGGACTTGAAACTTGTGGAACTGAAGAGGGAATGGACCAAAAGGAATATAGATTATTATAAGTATGTGCTGATATTTACTGATGGATCTAAAGATCCAGGTAGTGGACATGAACAGGGGTGTGCATACCTGAATTTGATGTAGTTATATGCAAAAGAATGAATGATAAATGATCAGTATTTACAGCAGAAATAATGGCTATAATTTTAGGATTACAATGGATAGAAAAGGTGAGGCCAAATCATTAATAAGAAAAACAGCGAGGGATTCGTGGCAGAAGAAGTGGGACACAGATACCAAAGGGAGACACTATCGCAGTATACAGAAATCAGTCAAGGTGAAGGTTTTCAAAGGGAAGTGCAGAAGACAGGAAGTGGAAGGACAGGAAGACTAAGATTTGGACGTACTGGATTAAAATCAACTCTTTATTTAATGGCAAAGTGCGAATCAGATAAATGCGATATTTGTAATGTTGCTGAAGATGTTGAGCATGTTATTATTAGTGTAGTAAATATAATTTAGAGAGGAACATCTTACAGGATAAAATATACGAGCTAGGATGGGGATGGAATTTGGAAGGGATTTTAGGGATGGGTGAGAAAATGAGGCAATGTTGCAGGGCTCTCTTTAGTTATCTTAAATATACAGGATGAGATAGTAAGATATAGGGTTTTTGTTTATTTTTTTTAAATATTCAGTATTGATCATTTAGTTTTGTTATTTTCAGTTTTGATGATGATGATGATGGTGATGAATCTGTTGGTTGTCCACTCAAATGGTGGAATAAGTACACATACTGCTCGTTTGTAACTGGACTGTGATTATATTGTTGATTCTGCAGTGAATCATTTCTTCAGCTCATCACATCCCAGTATTACAAGTTTTCCCCCTAAATATTACAACTCTTACGAAATTACAATTTTATTCTATTACTAATTCATATTATGACTTCATGAAGTCCGTTGTACAATACAAAGGAGGTTATTTGAATGTAGCTGAACAGAAACGTGTTGATCCAGAGTCAGTGTCTCTGTTACATCATTAATAATTACTTGAAGAAATGTCAATCATCTCCAGACCTGGACAGATAAAACCAAGGGTGAGACAGGACACGTGTTTTCTGTCATCTGGGTTTGTTTGACGGATCCAGAAAATATAAAAAACATTGTTGCAGGGCTCTCTTTAGTTATCTTAAATATACAGGATGAGATAGTAAGATATAGGGTTTTTGTTTATTTATTTATTTGTTTGTTTATTTTTTTTGCCATTGTGGACATTGTAGAGGACTACAAGTACCTGGGAGTTCACATAGACAATAAACTGGACTGGGTAAAGAACACTAATGCCCTCTACAAGAAGGGCCATGCTGAGGATGTTTTATGAGTCTGTGGTGGCCAGTGCTATCCTCTATGCTGTTGCATGCTGGGGCAGCAGGCTGAGGGTGGCGGACTCCAACAGACTAAACAAACTGATCCGCAAGGCCAGTGACGTTGTGGGGGTGGAGCTGGACTCTCTGACGGTGGTGTCAGAAAGGAGGACGCTGTCTAAGCTGCGGGTCATCTTGGACAATGTTTCACATCCTCTCCATGACGTACTGGTCGGACACAAGAGCAGCTTCAGTGGGAGACTCATTCCTCCCAAATGTACAACAGAGCGACACAGGAAATCATTCCTGCCTGTGGCCATCAGACTGTTCAACTCCTCCCTCTGAGTGTCAGACACTCAGGAAGAAACTGGAAACCTGGACCTGCTTCACCTGTTCATATACTACCTCACTATTTATTCATAATGTTTAAGTGCAATACATATATAGTGCAATACATATATAGTCATACACTTCAGTGCAACACATACATACATATACATTGTTATTGTATATATTGTTTACCTCATTTTCACTTAAATACTGTAAATGTGTATATTTTTTTATTTTCTATTTCTTATTTTTACATTTTGTACATACTCTTAATTCTAAATTCTATTTTGTGATGCTACACACTCCGGTACAGTAGGTGGCGGTATGCACCTATTCACGTTGGTTTGCGATCCACCATTAAAAGAAGAAGAGGAACAGCATAGACGTACGTACGTTAGACGTCTTACGTAAATATCCACAACAAACATGGCGGACGGTAAGTTAATTGTGGAACATTTATCCCATTTTCACCGTTTTTATGATATTTTAGTTTTTCTGCTTTGTGTTTCCGGTTTGATTTGATCATTTGGTGACTCAGTTTAAACCGCAGAGGTCGGTTTTTGCCGCAAGTGAGGTTTATTTACCGGATAGAGAGCGTTAATGTGATGCTAAGCTAACTTACCGCCGCTTACAATGCAGTGCGGCGCGAGCGACATCAGTGAAAAGATTTAAATAAAGAATGACTTATTGTTTGTTTCCATGAGAGCAGATAAAAACTTCATTAGCATCATTGACGCACTGATGAACGCTGAAACAGCCAAATCCATCAGGGGCTTTCGTTTTATTAACGTCCTCTTTTGGTCGCCAAGACTCAAACTGGAATAAAGAAACCTTATTAGTCACTATATTTTATATTTTCTTATTAAACAAGAAAGTAGATATTATAATCTTTCTGCGACATTTACAAAGAAAACAGACCCCGGATACTTTCCGCTAACCTGAATGGAGTTTATTTCAACCAAACTGTGTTAAAAAAATTCAGCTATTTTAACGGTTGCTTACGTCTACTAGTCGGTGTTTCCTAAAGTGAAGTGTTACAGTCACAGTTACAAGTCAGAATGATCTGTTGGTAAATGCGGCATGATGTAGGTCAAACACAGAGCAACATGTTCCTCCAATCCTCAAACCTGAAACTTGGGAGTTTCTTTGTACCAAACTCCATCCAAAAATCACTCAGTTTAGGAACGTTCTGCACGTAATCTGCTGGGCAATTCGGCTTGTGGTGCTGAAAGGGTTAACTGATTCATTTGTTGATCAGTTCTTTGACAGTTTTGAAAACCGGTTAATATTATAAGTTAAACACAAGTGATTAATAATCTGTTCGGTTTAGACCTGCTCTGTGAAGAGTGCCCTGAGATGATTTCTGTTCTGATTTTATTATATAACTAAAATTGAATTGAATTGAATCATAAAAGCTTATAGAAAATAAAATGCATGTTTCTATGCAGACAGTTTTACTTAATTCGAACTGGTTAGTTTCTCAACAAGAAATTTGAATTATATAAATAAAACCAAATATCCAGACATAATCTAAAAGATTAAACAATAACTGAACATGCAGAACTTCATATCAATTAAAACAGCTGTAGCTCAGTTTGACTAGGTTTGATTTATATTAGAGTATGAGCTCATGTTCAGGTTTATGTGTTCAGTCTGTTTGGTCTGCTCGGTGACGCTTTAAATACGAAAAGATTAATCAAATAACACAAATCTGTTGTCGGTCCTACGAGTACTAAAGACGCTCGTTTGTCTCTCAGATCACACAGATGCAGATCAGTCCATGGAGGGACACACACCTGTGAGTAACACACTGCAATACACTGTAACACATTGTACTACACAGTACTACACTGTAAGACACTGCAATACACACAGTACTACACTGAGCTACATTTAGCACAAAGACTGGAAACGGGGAAACTGCTAGCCTAGCTCCTTCAAAACAAACAGCAGCAGCTCCTGGTGACCGTTGACTCTGTTGAACCGTCGCTTTAATTCAGTTACAGCTGAAACAGGCAGCCCATTGATTGATTGATTGATTGATTTGTTAATTGACATAGTTTTGTGACCAAACGATTCACTGATGAATGGAGAAAAGAATCGTCACGTTATTGGATTATAAAGTAATTGTTGCTGCATTACTTAATAGTCTCAAGCTGAAATATTCAGTATTGACTCAGTGGTGATCATTTAGTTTTGTTATTTTCAGTTTTGATGATGATGATGATGAATCTGTTGGTTGTCAGAGTTTTTATAAAACCAGTGAACGTAAATCCTTCTGCAGGTGTCTGAAAACCCTCACGCAGAGTACGGCCTGACAGAAAACATCCAGGTAACACACACACACACACACACACACACACACACACACACTGTACACTGTGTCATGAGAAGGTAAAAGACAAGACTCCCAGCATGCTTTGCTGCTGCTCCTCAGAGGACGGTGGAGAACGAGAAGGCGAGCGCAGAGAAGATCTCGAAGCAGAAGGTGGATCTGCAGGCGCTGCCGACCAGAGCGTACCTGGACCAAACGGTGGTCCCCATCCTGCTGCAGGGCCTGTCGGTTCTCGCCAAAGACCGGTAGGAACTCATGTAGTACTACAAATATTAACGTTTCCTTTACAGTGAAAACATTAAAGGTCTGCAGTAGAAAGAAGCCGGAGCTACACGACAGAGAAAACAGAAAAGGGGGCTCTCAAAAGCTAGAAAACCTACAACAACCTGAATGCACTGGGCCCCCGTTGCCTTCTCCCTCCTCAGGATGCCGTGACTCCTCCTCACTGTGTTGTGGCTCATACAAGAAGCCCTGAATGTCTGATTCCAGAGGTACTCGATCAAATGGTTTCCCTCGGGATGTTTTTGTGTTTTTGTGTCTGTGGAGGCGGGAATTCAAAACAAGACGCAGCCAGAGAGCCGGCAGAAGTCAATGAGTGGAGAGCTCAGGGTGTCGCTTAATTATTCATTCAACTGTAAAGATACAAAGCTGGTCGGAAAAGTTTCCCTTTTTGACAAAAATGTACTTTGTCATTATATTTTTGTTCTGCATTTTGAGGCTACAGCTGTCGCCATCTTTGTTGTGTGTATAGTTACCATGGTTACAGGTGTTGTTTACCTCCATGTGACTCTCCTGGTGACAAATCAGAGAAGCTTCTTATTAACGAGGTCAAACAGATAAATCAGCTCCTCAACACAAGATATTATTGGCTGCTGGAGGAAACTGTTGGACCAATCAGGAACTGCATTCAGTGATTAGTTCATTCACATTATTATTTCCTTTTCATCAAAGTGACTTTTTATTTAGTTTTAGTCTTGTTTTCGTCGTCAGTGGTTAGTTTTTGTTGCAGTTGATGAAATGAGCATTCTTGTATTCATTCATAAGAGACGTCTGATTGCCGACGAGGGTCAGTGTGTTTCAGATACACAGTGAGTCGGCCTGTCCGGTTGTCTAAACACCAGTTGTATTTTTCTCCTCCAGACCTCCGAACCCCATCGAGTATCTGGCAGCGTTCCTGCTAAAGAACAAATCCCAGTTTGAAGAGAGAAACTAAACTCAACTGAAATCATTTCATTCAGTAGAAACTCGTGTGTTTGTTGATGAACTGCTACTGTTTTTTTTAACTCCAGAATAAACATGTTGGTGTGAAAGAGGAGCTGGCTCTCTGGGGTTTTATTCTGAAAGGATTATTCTGCTGTACATCATGAGAGATTCAATTATTCACATCAATCTTGTGTCTGTGGTTAGCCTAGCTTAGCATAAAGACACTGCTAGCCCGGCTCATGAGTTATGTGCTGGAACTATTTCTTGAAGAACTGTCGGGTGCAGTGACTGGAGCCTGAGACCTTGCACAGAAGCACTGGGCGGAGGGATACAGTGGTGTTTGCCAAGAACTAGTTCTGGCACACAACTCCTCCTTAAGTGGCTGGAGGGAAGAAATGTTGATCGGTCCAGACGTTCATGTTCCCCTCACTGTTCATCTAGCACCATCAGGTGACCACGACAGTACGACACCACGACAATAAAAAAGTAAATATTTGTCATGTTTCCACTCAGATGGTGGAATAAGTACACATGCTGCTCGTTTGTAACTGGATTGTCGACTCTGCAGTGAATCATTTCTTCAGCTCATCACAGAAGTTTGACAGTTTTCACTCAAATACACCTGAATCACTTTCTACAAAATATATAAAGCCCCCCCTGCCAGTATTACAAGTTTTCCCCCTAAATATTACAACTCTTATGAAATTACAATTTTATTCTATTACTAATTCATATTATGAATTCATGAAGTCCATTGTACAATACAAAGGAGGTTATTTGAATTTAGTTGAACAGAAACGTGTTGATCCAGAATCAGTGTCTCTGTTACATCATTAATGATTGAAGAAATGTCAATCATCTCCAGACCTGGACAAATAAAACCAAGGGTGAGACAGGACACGTGTTTTCTGTCATCTGGGTTTGTTTGACGGATCCAGAAAATATAAAAAACAAACTCGTCTGTTTTTAAATCAAACATTAAGGAACCGTCTGGAGAGACGTTCGTAGTCTGTTCTATTTCATGTGGACCTGGTTTAATTCAACCTTCATTAACACTAATCTTAGTGTAAATCGCTCCATTTGCCTTTTGAAAAGATAAGAAAAGTCAAATGTTTCTGTGAGAACTCAACGTTTTGGAGATCTGTGAATGTGTTCATGAAACAATCCACCTTAAAATCCTGTAAAACATTAAAACACTGTCTGACTGTGGGTCAGCAGGTGGTGCAGTGATCAGCTCTTTCTGTGTGGAGTTGACATATTCTCCCTGAGCCAGCGTGGTTGTCTCTGGGTTCTCTCTGGGTTCTCCAGCTTCCTCCACAATCCCAACACATGCCAGTCCGGTTGACTGATGACCTGTAGGTGTGAATGTTAAATCTACAAACTGTACTTTCACTGTCTGACTTTGTAAAAGTAAAAGCTCCACCTTCTCAGCAACAAGGAGTCGCTGCGCTGAGATACTTTGTCTTTCAACTTCCTGTCTGCACAGGAAGTGGGAATGTGTTGCGTTGATCAGCTTCACCATGTGATCAAACGTGATCAGTTTGATGATCTAGCGGACAGCTGAAGGATTATTAGATGATGATTAGACCAGTTCTCAGCTGTGTGTAAATATAACCACATGATAACAGAAGTTGCTCAAATGTGTTTTAATACATAATAATATTTCTTCATCTGAAGTTGTGGTGGTTATAAACACAGTAGAGACTCTCTGAACTTCCCGGGACGTAAGTGATAAATCTGAAGTCGACCAGCTTCGGAAATGATTATTGTTACAGTTCACATTTAATTCAGCTTCCTGCTAAAGAGAGAGACTTTGACTTGTGCTTAAAGAAGCTGGGATACAGACAGGAAGTTAAAAGACAAAACACAAAATGGAGCCATGAGGTCATTAATAAAAACAACCAGCAGAACTACGTGACTGTTGTGAGAGTGTGTCTGCTTGACTGACAGGAGAGCCATCCAATCACACGCAGCCGCGGCGGTTTCTGGTTTCAGTAACTAACAAACATCACAGCGAGTGTTAAATCCAAGTCGACAGACATGATGAGTTACAGGATTTAAGGCGGATCTTTCCTTTAAACTATTAGTCAGCAGGTGATCAGAAGCACACCTAAGCAGAGACAACCAGGTTACCTGCTGCTACCATCACCTTCTAACACTTCTGCATTACATCACTTCCTGTGGTTTGGTTAATGCATCATGCTCCCCAAACAGACTGATAAAGACAGGAAGAAGACCTGCGCAGGAAGTAGTCTTTGTGCGTTACATCAACAGACGGCTGCGGCCCTGGATAACGAGGAAGATAACGAGGAGGAGGAGAAAGAAGGTGAAGAGGAGGGGGGCGGGGCTTTCCGTCAGATGTAAAACTGGTGAGCGGCCAGGTTGTCCATGAAGGGCTGAACCAGGAAGTCTGTGGAGAAGTAGAAGACCAGGCCAAAGGTGATGGAGATGGGCAACGCTGGCAGAGCTTTCTTAAAGATGGCCAACAGCAGCAGAGTCAGGCACAGACCCTGAGACAGGTGGAGAACAGACATGAAACAGGTGAGTTACAGGTGGAGAACAGGTGAGTTACAGGTGGAGAACAGACGTGAAACAGGTGAGTTACAGGTGGTGTACAGGTGGAGAACAGGTGTGTTACAGGTGTGTTACAAGTGGAGAACAAGTGTGAAACAGGTGAGTTACAGGTGGAGAACAGGTGAGTTACAGGTGGAGAACAGACGTGAAACAGGTGAGTTACAGGTGTGTTACAGGTGTGTTACAGGTGTGAAACAGGTGAGTTACAGGTGGAGAACAGGCGTGTTACAGGTGGAGAACAGGTGTGAAACAGGTGAGTTACAGGTGGAGAACAGGCGTGTTACAGGTGGAGAACAGGTGTGAAACAGGTGGGTTACAGGTGAGTTACAGGTGAAGAACAGGCGTGTTACAGGTGGAGAACAGGTGTGTTACAGGTGAGTTACAGGTGGAGAACAGGTGTGTTACAGGTGGAGAACAGGTGTGAAACAGGTGAGTTACAGGTGGAGAACAGGTGTGAAACAGGTGAGTTACAGGTGGAGAACAGGCGTGTTACAGGTGTGTTACAGGTGATTTACAGGTGGAGAACAGGTGTGTTAGAGGTGGAGAACAGGCATGTTACAGGTGGAGAACAGGTGAGTTACAGGTGGACAACAGGCGTGTTACAGGTGGAGAACAGGTGAGTTACAGGTGGAGAACAGGCGTGTTACAGGTGTGTTACAGATGGAGAACAGGTGTGAAACAGGTGAGTTACAGGTGGAGAACAGGCGTGTTGCAGGTGAGTTGCAGGTGGAGAACAGGCGTGTTACAGGTGGAGAACAGGTGTGTTACAGGTGGAGAACAGCTGGAGTTACAGCTGGATTAGATTTCTGGACATTTCTTCAGATTATTTTGGTAAACTGCTGTAGATTTTGTAAAGAGCTACTTTTGACTTTTGTAGAATTTGGGAAACAAACAAACCTCAGTGCTTCATCAGCATTGCGTCTCTGTCATGGAGGAGGTTTGAAAACATGCCATAAATATAAATGAAACTACAACTTACGATAAGAATGGCGACGAAGCAGGCGAGCGTCGTGTTCCAGTCTCCACCCGTCGCTGCAGCTTTTCCAACCAGGACGCTGTAGAAGATGAAATCACCGAGGCCGAGCTTCACCCCTCCTACAGACGCAAGAAATACACCTTTAATCTCTCAGAGACTTTAGCCTCAAACATTCAGGAGTGACTGAATTTAAGAGCAGTCAGCTGATATGAACTCACTGTCCTCCTCCAGGTCGTCTTCTGGAAACGACCGAGACTGTCTGCTCTGAGGCTCCGCCCCCCCGCTGCTCTGCTCCGCCTCCTCGTCTGAAAAACAAAATGGCGGCAGGGTGACAGGTGAGTTACAGGTACGATGAGCTGATCCCAAAAAGAGGTAGGAATTGTTAATATGCCTTTCTTAGTTTCCTTAAAGTTGGTCTGAATATAAACTTAATAAATCAATTAATAATCTGTTTTAACACAATAAATTAAGTGACCAATTACTGATAACCACTGAAAGAAATAAAGTCACACTTGTAATGCAGATCATCACATCATTAAAAGAAACAAGGAGTGGACAAAATAATAGAAACACATTACAATTATAACAACATAAACTACAGCCATTCGAATCAGCTGTATCAGATTGTACAGGTGTTCACGATATTGTGTCCACCCCCTCATTTCCCATGATTCTTTGCAGAGAATAGCTGTTGGTTGTGATGTTGGACCTGTTTCGTGTCCAGAGTGCTGAGCGTCCGTCGGGCTCGCCATCCCCACCGTCCACATCATGGCAGCTGAACACACACAAATCAAGCAATCAATAAAACTGCAGACTCTCAGTCTGGTTAAATAACTGGCAGGTTAAAAGAATTCTTAAACTTAATAAATTTCTATTCATTTTTATTATAAAATCAATGCAAAAGTTGCCTAAATGGGTGCGTCCTGGTGGTGCAGTGGTTAAAGTGCAGACCATGTAATCCACTACAGGAACTTTCCCAGGGGACCGAAAACATTTTGAGGAACCGAGAAACTTTACCTGCATTCTGAACTCTTTTTTAAGGCCTGATTATTTTTTCTTTTGACCATATGAAAGTTGAACGGACTCACAGGAATAGATGAGGGCGGGGAAGATGGGCTCGTTGCGTTCCTGAGCCGTCTCCACCAACATCCTGAGAGGACCTTTCGGAGACAGGACGGCCACCAGGTCTGCAACAACACAAACAACCTGAGCAAGGCATGATGGGAGGGCTGAAACAAGGATCAGTGAGAGGACAGTTTCCCTGTAAACAAACACAGACTGAAATATTAGCAGCTGATAAAACAGTCCCAGCGTATGTGTTGGCAGATATGGAAAAAGAACTTACAGCATAAAAATATTACATTTAAATTTGATTTCCAGTGAAGTTTAAAACTTCCTTTTACCTTATATTTCTTGTCACTATTGTCTTTAATAATAAAGTTTCTGTTTCTGACTGTAAACTATCCTTCCATCCTTCTCAATCCATCAGTCGTCGCATCCATTCTTTGAGAAAAACGGCAGATTCTTCATTCGATGAAGTGCAGGTGCAACCGAGACGAGGTTTGAATGTCCGCACAGGTGGTCAGGTACTCCTCCAGGGACCTTCAAGGACTCTAACTTCTGTAAACCTTCAGCACACAGCGTCGACTCACCGTAGACAGAGATGGCTCCCAGGATGACCCAGGCCGACCACTCGGGCAGGTATTTGATGAAGACGAGGGCCATGAGGGCGCTGATGAGGATCAGGTAGGCCTGCTGCAGCTGGAGGGGGCCCTTCCAGTGGATACAGATCATCCCCACCGCCCCAAAGTTCCAGATGATCACCCCCACTGTCGGGTAGTCCACCGCCAGGTTGTACGTCTTAAACACTTCGCTGGGAAACAGACGAAGACCACCACGACGCACCTGATCTGTTAACATGTTTCCTTAATGTGCAAGACCTTTAAAGACTCAAAACTTAACACTCTTTCACACCAACGGGAAATTAAAAGACAAGTATTTTCAGTGGAGTGTTTCCTTCTTGCTGGGAGACTTTGGTCACCAGCTGGTTCATACACATGGAGCACTGAGGTGAACGTGGTATAAATAAAGTTATTACATAAAACTAAACAGAGAGAGACAGAGAGAGCAGAACTCACCCCAGGTACATGAAGCTGAACCAGAAGAGCAGCATGAGGGAAGACAGGATGAGCCAGCCGTGGATGAACTGAACAACACAAACACATCAAATCCACGTCACACCTGCTCAACAGACAGCGCCCTCTAGCCGCAGGAAGTTCAACTAACGCTACACACAAAGTCAGCAAATTATAAACGTTTCTACATTCAAAACTTTCACAGCTTTAAAGTTCGTTTTGTACAAATGCCACCAAAATACTAAAACTGTTTCTACGACTCTTAGCTTTAATTATAAAACATTTCTCTCTTCTCAGCAGTCTAACTCTGTAGACCCTCCATAAATATATTTGTTATTATTTCACTCTCTTCACTGCAATCACTGTAGAGACCTGTTTTCTCTTTGATGTTAAAGCATATTTTCCCTCCTTTTCATGTGATCTGAACTTATTTGTATCACTAACAAAGTGTCTGACCTGTGGAGTCCTTCAGGGTTCAATCCCGTTTCATTTTCATTATCTGTCCGTTAGCCTCTTATCATGCTATGCTGATGATGTTCAGCTTTATATATTTGTGAAACCTGGCGAACTTTCAAATCTGGCCATTTTACGAAATAGTTTTAATGAGATCAGAGCCTGATGTCTCCTGTAGTTAAATCACAACTAAACTCAAGTTCTTGTCTTTGCACCGAACTGGACCTTTGAAATTTTACAACAGCACTGAAGAGCAACACAACAGAGCGTCCTCGAGGAGCAGTCACTGGTTATTCTGTAGTAAAATACGTTAGCCAGAACTTTCAGTTGATTTTTCATTTGCAGTGTTTTTAAGGTATATGTATATATATATATATATATATGTACATATGGACAAAAGTATTAGGCCACTCCTCTTAATCATTCAGGTGTTTCATTCAGTCCCATGGCCACAGGTTTATAAAATCAAGCACCTAGCCATGCAGTCTGCCTTTACAAACATTTGTGAAAGAATGGGTCGTTCTAAAGAGCTCACTGAATTCGAACGTGGTACTGTAATAGGATGCCACCGTTGCAATAAGTCAGTTCGTGAAATTCCTTCTCTCCTAGATATTCCACGATCAACTGTAAGTGGTATTATTGCAAAGTGGAAACGTTTAGGAACCACAGCAACTCAGCCACGAAGTGGCAGACCAGGTAATGTTACAGAGCGGGGTCGCCGAGTGCTGAGGCGCACAGTGCGTTAAAGTCGCCAAAGCTCTGCTGACTCAATAACTGCAGAGTTCCAAACCAGCTCTGGCATTAATATCAGCACCAAAACTGTGCACCGGGAGCTTCACGGCATGGGTTTCCATGGCCGAGCAGCTGCACGCAAGCCTTACATCACCAAGCGCAATGCCAAGCGTCGGATGGGGTGGTGTAAAGCACGCCGCCACTGGACTCTGGAGCAGTGGAGCTGTGGAGTGACGAATCACGCTTCTCTATCTGGCAGTCTGATGGACGAGTCTGGGTTTGGCGAATACTTTTGTCCATATAGTGTATATATATATATATATATATATATATATATAGAGAGAGAGAGAGAGAGAGAGATTCATTCTCTGTGTTTGTACCTTTTGTCATCTGGTCCTCATCACTGAGTCAGTTTTGATGTATTAAGCAGCTGAATGTTGAATGAACTCGGTTTTATCAGAGTTTACTGTGTTTCTAAGATCTTGAGGCAGAAGTTGGGCTGTTTGAAGTAGCTGCTGCTGTTTTGCCAGATGTTTAGGTATTATGTCTTTGAGTGTGTGAAGTCTAACTAATGCCTGTTGTGAGCTCTACTTTGTATTTAAATTGGATTCATTCACTGAGCCCTGATCCACAGCTTGATGATATCGATCCTCCGTACTCAGAAAGAACATGATCTGTAACAATGACTTGTAAGTTTGAGTTGCCGACTGACACAACGGACTAACTCTGCTGACTGCAGCATGCACCTGATGTGTGTTGTGAAAGGTGGTTTCCAGAAACTTTGGGGTCACTTTTGATTCCCAGTTGAACTTTGAGAAACATCTTACCTTTCCAACAACTCATCCGTTCTTTTGTCTTCTCACGTCTTGACTGATGTAACGCTCTGTATTATTATTTAAGCCAAGAAGCCGGAGCTCGTCGACAAATAGTTCAACTTTCTGCTGCACGATCTCTAACAGGGACTCGGCAGTGTTTGGTTACACTGGCTCTGTTCTGGATCCCTCATCAGCAAACTGCCGCGTGTTAACTGAACATATTTAAACCTTCGCTATGAGAGTCCTCACTAGATATAATTATTTGACACACACAGATGCCGACCTTGTAGCAGCGATACTTGTAGAGGACGACCAGGAAGATGGTCATGACCACGATGACGCTGATCATGATGATGGTGTTGAGGACGGAGTTGAGGAGCCGGCGGCCGACAGACGAGGTGTTCTCCGTGAACGGCGTGTAGATCCTGCAGGGACAAACGTGATCGTTAGCTGTTAGCAGAGGAGTCCTCCTTGTGACGGCTGAAGTGTGGACCTACAGCTGCTGGTCGGTCTTCTCGGTGTAGAAGCTGACCGACTTGATGGTGGCGACCACCACCACCATGCAGAGGGTGACGGGGATGAACAGCATGATGACGTGCTTGGCTCCGTACTTCAGAGTCAGCTCTTCATCGTCTGCATCCACCTCCTGATCCGAGCCTCCACCGCCGCCGCCGTCCACGGCAGACGGGCCCCCCCTCCTGCTCACCCCAGGCTGGACCAACAGGAGGCGAGATTAAGGGTCAGTGCAGCAGGAAATACATCAGGCCAACAAGAACATTTCACACTATGATCATTAAGGACAAGTTTTTTTGGGTTAGGGTTAGGGTCAGATGTTGCCATGTGATGAAGAAAAACTTGACTTTTACCCTTTTGGATGGTGTGTCATTGGGGGGGGTGAGGTCAGGATCTGGTCTGTAGGACGGCACCGCTGGGTTCTCAGACGGGACCAACGCTGTCCTCTCGTTATAGGAGTCGTCGTCACTGTCCGAGGCGTTCATGGCTGCTCCACACGCTGCCGACTGTTAATACACAAACACTAGTTTCTTTGGAGCCGCGCTGCTAGCACGGCTAAACACTCACAAATGCTTCTGTTATATACAGAATATATAGAACAGCTGGTTAGCTTAGCATAAAGACTGGAAACAGCCGACATCCACACCCACGTGAAGCAGCGACTGTTCCGCTGTGTGTCGAGTTTAACCTTTAAATCTCTCTGAACTCTCTCCGCATGAGACAAAAGAGAAGATACAAACATCTGAGGTGTTGTTGTTGTTGTTGTCAGAAACTTTTCGCTTCTTTCTGACATTTTGTTGACTGAAAGGTTCATTCATGGATAATAAAAGTCATGGTTAGTTGCAGCCCCCTGAAGTGATGAATAGTATAAATCCCTGCAGATCTACGTATCAAACGCTCTCTGTCTGTGGTGATGACACGAGCCAACTGTTCACGCGACTCCAGGTGATCTCCGCATGTGGAGACCTCCTGATGACAGACCTCCACCACCCTAACCCCCCTGTGGCCGTCCCGTGACTGCCTGCTGATCAGTGGTCAGCTGTTTGCTCCACACTTAGATTAACAATGTGTCAGACACCAAGCTGTTCAACAGCATACCTAACGCTAAGACTCATGGGATATGTAGTTTGTTTAGATGTTTTAATTCAATTAAACCACTAATCGATTAGCAAATCAATTAGTTAATTGACTAATTGATTCAGCTGTGGTTGATTGTCTTTGTTACATCTGTTTAAATGTTACTGTCCAGCTGTGGTAGAAAGTATTTACTCAAGTACTGTACTTACTCAAAGTACAGTTTAAAGGTACTTGTACTTTAAGGACCAGGACCTGAAAAAACAGGTAAATAACTGCATGTAACTCCATAGCAACCACTAACCTCCTTAATACCAACAGCAAGTATTATCTTAATCACAGTTATGAGGTACATGTACCTTTACTTGAATATTTTATCCAGCTGTATACTTGTACTCCACTTCTGCTTCAGGGAAACATGTATCTACTACATTTATACTTTAAAGATTCAGATTTTACACACAAAATATCTGATCGACAAATAACACGATGCATTATTAGAAGCTATCCAGTTAAATTACTTTATGTACTATTTAAGTAATATTTAAGTACTTTAAATGTACTGTTTCACAGTTTGGTATCAATTCCAACGTTTTCATTACAGTTGAAACTGAGGCAGACGGAGCCCCCACGCCTCAGTTTGGCCCCCACATCACTAAATCTGCACTTGCAAAAGACACAGCTCACAGAAACGTCTTGATGAATCAAAAACGATTAGATATTATATATTTATATATTAATACTGAACAGATTTAATGAAGTGAAGCGTAATCATCCAGAAAGTCTCGAGAGCTCACTGTATTTATATTCACGAGACACTTCATTTCTACTTTTTACTTTAGTGACTGCCTGTCTCTCTCTCTCTCTGCCTGCCCGTCTGTCTCTCTCTCTCTCTCTCTCTGCCTGCCCGTCTGTCTCTCTCTGCCTGCCCGTCTGTCTCTCTCTCTCTCTCTGCCTGCCCGTCTGTCTCTCTCTCTCTCTCTCTCTGCCTGCCCGTCTGTCTCTCTCTCTCTGCCTGCCTGTCTCTCTCTCTCTCTGTCCTCTGAGAAGACAGACCTGTCTGTCTCCGGGTGAAGACAGTCGACGTTAAAGCTTTCAGCTGAAGTGTCTGTCTCTCTCTCTCTCTCTCTCTCTGCCTGCCTGTCTCTCTCTCTCTCTGTCCTCTGAGAAGACAGACCTGTCTGTCTCCGGGTGAAGACAGTCGACGTTAAAGCTTTCAGCTGAAGTGTCTGTCTCTGTCTCTGTCTCTGTCTCTGCCTGTCTCTCTCTCTCTCTCTCTGTCCTCTGAGAAGACATACCTGTCTGTCCCCGGGTGAGTCTCTGTCTCGTACCTTTAATCCGCAGAAACAGGAGAAACAGAAGAAGAAGCCGCTCTGAAAGTAAACACCGACCGACGACCCGGAAGACGGCAGTCAGCTGACCTGCACGCCACGTGATCACCGACAACGTCACGAGGTGACGCGCTGTTTTGAGCTCAATTCATTTTCTGTCACACAGTTGCCTTGCCCCCCCCCCCCCCCCCTCAGTGATCCGTAGTCCATGAGAGGACCTGCTGGTCTTCTTCTTTGGAGTTTCTTTGAGAGCTGGTTTCAGGACCAGATCCCGCTCTGCTGTTGTCCACTAACAGAGCAGTCTTGTCTAGAACCAGGTTCACAGAGACCCGAAGGATCTTCATATAGTTCTGTTTCCATTCCACCAGGCACCTGGACGCTGTTCCGACCCGGCTGACTCCGGTCGGACTACACCCCCACAGTCCTGACAGAGCCACACGTGCTCCCTTCCAAACAGATGTTGTGACGACATCTGTTTGTGACACATACAGGAAGAAGGTCTTCCTCGTGAACAGATGCTGTTACCGGGAGTAAAAGGACTCCGCCGGATCAACGTCACGTTATAACGCGTCTCACGTTATTACCACATACAAACGGCTGTACGACTGATCCCGTTTTAACGTGATTTGGTGCTTCATGCTGGAGGTGAGACTTGGTGAGGAGGTGATGATGAGGTGATGAAGCTGTACAGCCTGTATACGGTACTGCACACACTCCGGTCCAGCAGGTGGCAGCACTGCTCCGCCAGCACACACAAAGAAGAAGCATCAGCGCGTCAATCTGAACTGCGGAGGCTCTCCGGGCTGAACCGGACCGGTATGCTGTGATATGGACGTGGATGAGTCCCTGGAGAAGACGCGGGAGGCGGACCGGCAGCTCCGCGGCTCCGCTGGACAGAACCGGTGACGGTGTCGGTACCGGGAAGCTGGACGTGCTGTTGTCCGTGTCCTACCCGCTGCTGGCCTTGCTGTCCCTGCTCCGGTCGCTCCTCCGCTGGCTGTGGAGCCGCACCACGGCGGCTGTCAGGGCCGGGCCCCGAGCCGCCGACGAGCCCGGCGACGTGAAGCGGCAGCAGCGGGACGGCAGCGGGAGCCCGGAGCGAGGCGAGCGGGTCAGGAGCCACCACGGGCGGGCCTTCGAGTTCATGTCTGCGGCGCTGAGGATCGATGAGGACGAGCAAGGTATCCAGTGTTCATGGTAGCCCCCCCTTTCCACCTACAATACCAAACTCCATCAGAAAATCAATCATTTTAAGGTTGTTTTGCTGAATGTCAACATGTCTTGAGCCTTTTGCTAACTTAATAAAATACACGCCGCTTGATGTATGTGATGACTGGCGAGTGGAAGATTTGACCATCGAGGTTTTTGCATCAGTACATTCAGTGTTTGTTATGACATTTGTTTGTATTTGTTGTAAGCAAAAAGTAGAAGATTTTTGTCTGGAGTTTGGCGTTTTGAAAATCGGGATGAGAAATTACGTTTTTTTAAGTTTATAAGCACACAAGAACCGCAGAATCTACTTTATCAGGAACCCAGTGTCACAGCAGAGACCCCAACAAGCGGCAAGACTCTTTCTGTTATTACTGATTGATTAGTGATCAGTTGGAGCCCGCAGAGCAGCAGACTTGGCCACAGACGCTATTGTCTTCGTTATTGATTCATCTATAAATAGTGATCTTCTGTTTGATCTTATGGTTGTCCACAGTTAAAGTGATGGGTCCAAAAACTCCTTCATTGTACAGTGAGGCCTTTAAAACAGACCTCATACTGGAGGAGATGGAACCACATTAGTTTAGCTGTTTTATTGCACTGGTCAATAATCTAGAACCATTAGGATGTGGTATCATCCAGCACTGTTTCCTCTGTAACTGTAGTTATTGAATGTGAATGTGCTCTCTGTATTTAATATCTAGTGTTGTTTATCAGACTCTTAACTCTTCAGTCTCTCCAGTATTTGTGCAGCTGAAGTTAAAGTGACAGTATCAGGATGGATCAATAGTCCTGACCTGCAGAGTTATGAAAGTCATCGTTTGTTGTCTCGATATATCGGTCTGGCCCATTTATTTACTGAAGAAATGTCGACTTGGTGTTTTTACTCTTCAGTTTTCGTCCAGATGAAACAAATGAGATATAACATGTTCATCAGAGAGCTGTAGAGCTGCTGGTAGGTGGATTCAGAGTCAGGCTAGCTGTTTCCAGACTTTATGCTAAGCTACGCTAACCAGCTGCTGGCTGTAGCGTCACATTTACTGTGCAGACATGAGAGAGGTATTGATGCTGTCCTTTATGCCAGAAACAGGAAACAGCTGCTCTGGTACTTAACCTGCGGAGCTGAGGACTGATGGAAGCAGCTCTGACAGCGACACCTGCAGGTTAACGCCACAGCATTAAGTGTGTTTTTGTCTTTGTCACACAGTTAGTTTCATTGGCTGATGTGTTGTCAGGTGACAAGCAGCAGGCGGTGTGCTGGTACCAACGAGGCATCATGGAGCTGGAGAACGGTGTCGCCATCCAGATCTCAGGAAGCGGTGAGTCCGCAGTTTCCTCTCTGCAGGGAGATCGCAGGCCAACAGGAACAAAACTCAGCGGGAAGGAAAACGCGTGTACACAAATCCAGAAGTACAACAATAACTGCCCGACTTTGTCATATTCAGCATTAAACACATCGTTAAAATGGTGATAATTAGACTTAGAGCAGCCAGCTGGAACTGTATTCACTGTTTATCTTTTCATCCTCATCTTGATTTCTGGATTTCTTTTGTTTGTTGCTCGTTTTCTTTCAGAAGATGAATTCCAGCTGCTTTTAGTGAAGTTGTGTTTTCTGTTTCTTTTCCAGGAGAGAAATATGAGCGCGACAGACGTCTGCAGACCAAGATGACCACCAACCTGATCATGGCTAAAGACCGACTGCAGTCTTTAGGTAGGCTTTGATGATTTCACCACATCTCTGATGCCGAATGTCCTCTGGACCGCTTCATGTTCTGGCTCAGTCTCGCCTCTATCGAGGTTTTAATGTCCACTGGAAGTGTTTCAGAAGCGTAGCGTCTGCTCCGTTTGCGTCTCGTTGTAGTTTTTAATGTGTATCTTGTCAGTCGAACCTTTTTCTTTTGGTTTTGGGTTCTACTCATCTTTTCTTCTGTGATCTGTGTTTTTTCTTCCTCCTCCTTGTTGTTGTAGTCAAGGCGCTCTCAGGTTCTGGGGCACAGACAGACATTTATGCTGACAGCACTAACCCCGCCTACCATACAGCCCACCTGCGCCCAGGTATGTCCTACCACAACATGTCCACAGTAATGTGGATACATCTGAAAGAAATATTTCACATGAACATGTTCAGTCCTGATTTCAGTTTCTCCAAGTTTCTGAATAGAAGAAACTGTGCATCAGTGCCACCATCAGGTCAGGTTAGGGAACAGTTAGTGAAAATGTTCACTCTGATTAAAGAGTGTCAGTACATATACGCATACATATTGTAACATATGCATCAGCATATTATCACAATATCAGCTGTAAAAGCTACACTGGTGTCAGTATTAGTTTTACTGCATACATATACATATATATATATATATATATATATATATATATATATACACACATATATATATATATATTTGCCCTGACATCAGTCTAGATGTACAGCAGCATTTATATGACCATCTTTTGAAAACGTGTGTGTGTGTGTGTGTGTGTGTGTGTGTGTGTGTGTGTGTGTGTGTGTGTGTGTGTGTGTGTGTGTGTGTGTGTGTGTGTGTGTGTGTGTGTGTGTGTGTGTGTGTGTGGTCAGCAGGTGGCACTGTCTCCAGAAAGAGAGACTCTGTTAATCCAGCGCCATCCAGCCGACCAAAGCACCTCCCAAAGACGTCCTGTTCTTCCTCCTCGTCTTCCTCGGCTGGCCCCCATCGCTCCTCAAACCTGAGCTCGCAGCGCCCCCCCGCCCACAGTAACAGTAAGGTGGGTTACTGTGTGTCAGACAGCACTCGGTTCCAGGCTGATTCTAGATCTGTAACATGAGTTTGTGATCAACACAAACGTGTCCTGTGTTGGACTCTGCAGGGCAGAACAAGTCGTCACAGCGTTAAAGTCAGCTCCCCGACGTCGACACCGCTGAAGAAGAAAGACACCAAGAACCTGAAGAACGTAGACGCGAAGCTCGCCAACCTCATCCTCAACGAGATCGTCGACAGGTGAGAGACGCTAATGAACCGGACGCACCTTGTTACTCGTTCGGCCTGATTGAAACCTGATTGGCTGAGCAGGCTGACGACACGCAGCCCTGGTCTGTACAGAAGCACGTCCACCTTCCTCATGTGAGTCTGTATGAACAGACTAGAGCTGCAACTATTAGTTTCATTATTGATTAATCGATTCTTTTCTTGATGAATTGAATAATGGTTTGGTCTATAAAGCATCAGAAAAGAGAGCGCAGGATGACAGGTTCAGTTTACTGTGATGGACAACAAGAAACAGCATCTCACTTTTATATGAATGAAGCTGGAACCAGAGAACTTTTGGCAGCTTAACGTGAACATTTACTTAAACAATTCATTGATTATGAAAATAGTTGCTGACTAATTTTCCTTTGATCGATTAGTCGACTGAACAGCTGAAATGAAATGATGCTGTTATTGGTTCGTTGGTCGTATTGATCGTGTGTGTGTTTCAGCGGCTCGTCTGTGAGGTTTGAAGATGTCGCCGGTCAGGATTTGGCGAAGCAGGCGCTGCAGGAGATCGTCATCCTGCCGGCGCTGAGGCCGGAGGTGAGTTCAAGGACCCACAGTGAAATGGAGCTTTACGGACTTTCTTCCAAACTGAAGGTTTTCTGTTTTTACTTGAAGGACAGTAGAAAGTTTAGAGTAGGTTTAGTGAAGGCACTCTGGATGGAAGTCTGGCTTGGTGGCAGTTTCTTCTTCTACAGTTACTGGTCTGACAGGTCTTCTTCTCTAGTTGTTTACAGGACTGCGTACTCCAGCCAGAGGACTTCTTCTGTTCGGTCCGCCCGGCAATGGCAAGACGATGCTGGTGAGTCTCAGAAACAAGAAGAAGAAGAAGAGGTGCTCATTTTATATATTTTGTCAGATAACTTGTTACTTACGACAAACAAATAAAATGGCTCATCATTAGGCCAAGTAGAGTGCTGCAGGAATGAGTCCTAAAACCTGGAAGTTAGTCAGCGTTTTTATACTTCCTGTTCCCCCGTCTTGAAGTCAGTGGATTTTTGGTCAGAAGTCTGAAATGAGGTCTGTGGTGAACACAAGCTGAAGAGATTTCAACATTAAAGACCACATTAATGTGGACGTAGCTTAGCTTAGTGTACTCAAGTACAACTGTCCAGTCACTTTCTGTCAATTCTAATTAGACTAATGAACTTTCCATCACACATCAGAGGACACGACCAGGTGACCGTGTTCATGTCATATAGGAGTTACGAGTTTCAACTTCCAAATGGTAATTGTGACTGTGAAGCTCCAATATGTCCGACACAGTTCAGTGGAATTAAACCCAAATGAAATTGATGTGCTGTTATATTGTCAGTGCACAGTATTTAAATCGTCATACAACCATCTTGATGACATGAAAGCTCGTTAACGTGGGAATCCTTCCCATCTTTTCATCCCTCCGATAAGACGAGAATGTGGCTTTAAAACCAGGAGCTAACGTAACAACATAGACTCAACTTCTCTTTGTGAAGAGTAGATGGCAAAACAACGTGCACAACGAACAGATATTAAGCTACAAATTCACCATCTTGAGATTCCTGTTCCTGTAAGATGCTTTTATCAACTGCAGGCTAAAGCTGTGGCAGCTGAGTCCAACGCCACCTTCTTCAACATCAGCGCCGCCAGCTTAACCTCCAAATACGTGAGTAGCTCTGAGTCCGAAGAAGACTTTACCAAACAGTCCACTTCTTATCTGCTGCACTGGGATACTGATTTTTTTACTGTTCATGGACACTTTTCATCAGTTAATCAAACAGATCAGTGATGGTTGTTTGTGTGCAGGTGGGTGAAGGTGAGAAGCTGGTTCGAGCTCTGTTCTCTGTGGCCAGAGAGCTGCAGCCCTCCATCATCTTCATCGGTAACTCTGAATCAGATTTATTTCAATGCATTCAGACAAAAGTCAACTGAATTCGAATCATTTTCTAGACGTATCAAAATGCTAACTAAGCTCAGAGGTAGCAGACGGATCACTGACTTCCATCCAGGTGGTTAAATGTTAATGATGATGTTTGACAGTGTCCATGATGATGATGATGATGATGATGTTGTTTGTGTCCAGATGAAGTGGACAGTCTGCTGTGTGAGCGGAGGGAGGGCGAGCACGACGCCAGCCGACGCCTCAAGACCGAATTCCTCATCGAGTTTGACGGGGTAAGATATTTGATTATTAATGAATCTCTTTCCTTCTGGAGTGACATTAACTGGAGGAATCATCAGCAAACACTGATGGATCAACACTTGTTGTTCCAGGTCCAGTCAGGAGGTGAAGACCGGGTTTTGGTGATGGGAGCCACCAACAGGCCTCAAGAGCTGGACGAGGCTGTTCTCAGGTCAGATCTCCCGTTCTTGAAAAGATGATCTTGCTTTCCATCATATCATTTGCAAGTGGACTTGCCCAGTTGTGGTGGAACTGTAGGTGTTCCAATTTCCATTTTTATTAAACACTTCAGGGACTTCTCATCCATGGATAGACTCTTTGTTGTTGTTTTTTCTTTGTGGTGGTTTTGTGTCTCTGTGGTCTCTTTGCGTCTCTTTGTTTTGCATCTCTTTGTGGTGGGTTTGTGTCTCTCTGTGGTGGTTTCAAGTCTCTGTGGTCTCCTTGCGTCTCTTTGTGGTGGTTTTGCGTTTCTGTGGTCTCTTTGTGATGGGTTTGCATCTCTTTGTGCATGTTTTGTGTCTCTTTATGGTGGTTTTGCGTCTCTTTTTGGTGGTTTTGTGTCTCTGTGGTCTCCTTGCGTCTCTTTGTGGTGGGTTTGTGTCTCTGTGGTCTCTTTGTGATGGGTTTGCGTCTCTGTGGTCTCTTTGCATCTCTTTGTGGTGGTTTTGCGTCTCTTTGTGGTGGTTTCGAGTCTCTGGTCTCTTTGTGGCGGGTTTGCGTCTCTTTGTGGTGGGTTTGCGTCACTTTGTGGTGGGTTTGCGTCTCTGGTGGGTTTGCGTCTCTGGTCTCTTTGCGTCTGTTTGTGGTGGGTTTTGCGTCTCTTTGTGGTGATTTCGAGTCTCTGTGGTCTCTTTGTGGTGGTTTCGAGTCTCTGCGGTCTCTTTGCATCTCTTTGTGGTGGGTTTGTGTCTCTGTGGTCTCCTTGCGTCTCTTTGTGGTAGGTTCGAGTCTCTGTGGTCTCTTTGTGGTGGGTTTGCGTCTCCGTGGTCTCCCTGCATCTCTTTGTGGTGGTTTTGTGTCTCTTTGTGGTGGGTTTGTGTCTCTGTGGTCTCCTTGCGTCTCTTTGTGGTAGGTTTTGCGTCTCTGTGTGGTGGGTTTGTGTCTCTGTGGTCTCTTTGCGTCTCTTTGTGGTGATTTTGTGTCTCTTTGTGGTGGTTTTGTGTCTCTTTGTGATGATTTTGCATCTCTTTGTGGTGGGTTTGCGTCTCTGGTCTCTTTGCGTCTCTTTGTGGTGGGTTTTGTGTCTCTTTGTGGTGATTTTGTGTCTCTTTGTGGTGGTTTTGTGTCTCTTTCAGTGAAATATTGCAGCTGAACTTCAGTATTTAGATCTAGGAGATGAAGAGAGGCTGTCAGATATGACACTAAATACTTTCTCTCTTTTACACACTGTACTAAATATTATAGGAAACCATCAAAGATGCAGCTCCTCTTTTCTTACAGCAGAGATGTTCTGCTGACAAACTGATTGAAATTGTTTCACTAATGTTACTGTATTTGAATGAATTAAATGAACGATTTCAGCAGTTGATCAAATAACTAAAGCGAAGTAGCTCCACTCAGGTTTTGTTGTGTATTTGCAGGCGTTTTGCTAAACGTGTGTACGTGGCTCTGCCAGTCGAGGAGGTGAGTTCAAGCTTCAGTCAAAGATATCGGAGGTATAAATTACAGGTGTGCGTGGTTGATGTGAAGCGGCTGCTGCTTTTGTTTTCAGACTCGCTTCAAGCTGCTGAAGAACCTGTTGGGGAAACATGGAAACCCGCTGACGCACAGAGAGCTCAGCCAGCTGGCCAGGTCAACTCCCATCACTTATAATATGTGTTGAAGCAAAGGTTTGGGTTCATACGCCCATAATGATGGTAGTATATTAAAAAAACACAATCTGTATTTCTGCACTAACTTCATGATGAATAATGTTCTATAAAATGTTATTGTCACTCTAGAAGTACTGTTGCCAAGTCAACACTGAACCTTTTACAAAGACCACTGTCCTTCACTGCATTGTCTTTGTTTGAAGATCGTCGTGTCTTTTTAGAAAAGTTAAAGAAGAAATATAAAGAAGAAAATAAAAACTGATTCAATTTTTTTTTGTCCTTGGTTGGAGTTTCATGTGAAGCAGACAGTGATGCAGTCACACTGCTCTTTATGTCCAGCAGGGGGCAGCGACACACTGTGGTCACGACCACCTGAACTTTGTGTTTCTGATTGCTGCAGAATGACAGAGGGCTACTCCGGCAGCGACCTCACCTCATTGGCTAAAGATGCTTCCCTGGGACCAATCAGAGGTGATATACAGTCTTCAAATCAATGTTTGAGTACAAATGTCAGACTTTAAAAGTCAATAAATCATGTTTAATTTGAATTTATGAAGTCTTAGATTCAACAGCTCCGGGTCTTCCTCTCCCTCTTCGTCTTTCTCAGTTTGGTTCTTCCTCAGACTGCCCTCCCATCAGCGAACTGATCTGCTCATGCTGAAAGCATATATCTGCGGCAGCACTGACCTCATCTGACAGAAAAACAACTTTCAGATATTTATTTTGAAATGTCAAATTCTGGCATTTTTATAGTAATTTCATTCTATAATTATCTGACAGTGGCACAATGGCAGCCGTGTTCACTTGGAATAATCACCTGCGTCGCTGTTTGCAGTCGGGCTGGAGGATTAGTTGAATTTTATTGTCAGTTACGATTACGGACATGATCACACTCCTTTCTCGCCGCAGACATCGTTGCTGTGACATTTGTTTTCAGACAGAAAACACATCTAATGTTCGGTCAACACGACAGACAGGCTGCCTATAAACTGCTGGTCCAGCACAGACTTCTCTCTTTCTGTTTTCTGCTCACTGCTCAGTGATTGTACTGAGCTAACGCTAACACTAGCTAACGTCAACCTTTACTGTAGCTGTCTGATGTCGAGTGCTGAGGGTTTTTGTCAGACAGTTGTTTCTTGCACAAATCTCCAAGTAGAGACAAAATAAGTCCTGATGTTTGATAGTGTTGAGTTTTATGGACTTCCACGGGCTATTACATATGATACATGGCACATATGGCTGTGGCATGTTTAGAGCCAAAAGATGAAGGAAAGAGAGTCAACAAGAAGGGTGAAACCAATTCAGCTGTTGGGGAACACTTTGGTTTCAAGGAGTCCGACCAAGAACAACATGAAATACTGTGCGAGATTTGTTCCACGGTGGTGTCTGCATCACAAACCAATACGACCAACTTCTTTTATCATCTCAAATTCAGCCACAAAGGAGTCTATGACCCAACAATAACGGAGAAAAGAACTTCTTCCACTGCAGAACTTCAAGTTCAAAGAAATCCACTGTTAAAAAAACAAAGACAAAGAAGTTCAATAAATGCACGATGTTTCCAAAGTCAATGAGTAATCGTGATGTCAGTATTGACCAAAATCATCGTGATTATGGTTTCTGTCATAATCGAGCAGCCCAGTTTGCAGAACACGTACCTTTTGACTAAAACCTTTAAACAATCTGTTCTCAAATCAAGTCTCCAGAAGGGTTTCTAAAGTCCGACACGTAACGCTCTGATATTGTTCGATGTCCACAGAAACGGACTCCTTGTGGACCAAATGGGTCCTTTAAAGAACTGAATAAATTCTATGAAGTGTGTTTGTGTGTTTCGGCAGAGTTGCGTCCAGAACGAGTGAGAAACATGGAGGCCAGCGAGGTGAGTTCACTGCACTCCAGTTGATGATGTAATCATGTGATCAACCAATCACTGGTTAATTATTGGTTGAAATGATTCCCTTACTTGTGTTGTTACCTCAGAGACTTAATGTCTTCCTGCTGATTCTGGAAAAGGACTTCCTCGGTCTGAGCAGGCAGTGGTGCCAGACAGACGCTCATTATAAGTCCTGTGTTCACTTTTATAGTTCCAGTCAATCATGTGAGCGCTGATGCAAAATACAGTCAGCTAGTACTCACAGTGACACAGTTCAGTCAGGTGAAAACAGTTACAGCTACAGTTTTTGGGGAATAAATATGGCGCTGGAGTGATAATGTTTTCTCCACAGGTCCGAAACATCTGTTTCAGAGACTTTGTGGAGTCTCTGAAGAAGATCAAGAGGAGCGTCGGGCTGCAGACTCTGGACCTTTACGTCCGCTGGAACAGAGACTACGGAGACACGACGGCTGTATGAAGTCTTCACAAACAGACTTCTTCTCAAAACCTGCTTTTTAATCAACAGTGTGTTTTATGAACCTTTGAACCAATGTTTCTACAAAATAAAGAATGCTCTGATATCTTTTGTCTCTTACTTGAACTCTGATGTCCAAAGGCTTCGAAGATATTTTATTGGAAGGAACATTCGGTGTACAGAAGCAAGCGAGAACTGAAGGCTGCCTCGATGTGGAGTCTTCAACTAATAGCTATCCCTACACTAGGCTGCCAGCGAGGCCACAGGGAGGCAGCTGTGGGGACGGGTCAGCAGGATCTGGATCTGATGTGGAGGGTGGAGAGGTCAGAGAGTCTCAGACTGTTGATGAGGAATCGCAAAGTAAAAAAAAACAGCAAGACCGTACAGTGTAGGGAAAATAAAAGTGGAATATGAGGGCAGTAAAGGAGGAGGATTCTTTTGAGATCACATGTACAACAAGGAGAAAGCAGGATTCACCAACTAGTCTACAGACTGAAAAAGATGTGTCTGAAAGTCGTGATGATGATGATGATGATGGAGCAGTCTAAGACATCATATCTTGTCTTGCATTTATTAGTGTTGTCGTGTTTCTTCCTTCTCTCACTTTCCATGAGTGACTTCAGAGTTTCGATGTGAGGAAGAGGGCGTCTTTATTCGAGCTGCTGAAGCTGAAAAATTCAAGTGTGTCTTTTCTACAAGAAAGTGATGTTTCAGATGAGACAGAGTGGCAGAGAGAATGGGATGGATTTTAATAAACGATGCAGTAGACAAAAACCACCTTGAACCTCATGCTGCCTCAAAGTGTACAATGACTCAGTAGAAGTCAGAGTTTGGTCGATATCTGGAGAGAGCTGCATTACAGTGAAAGGCAATACACATGGTTGCACAGCAGGGACGGCACCATGTCTTTGGCCAGACTGGACAGATTCTGTTGTTTCAAGCATCACTTCAGTGTGATCAAAGGATGTTCATATTTTTTTGGGAGACTTTTAGATCTCGAAAATCAGAATTTACATCCTTAACACAATGGTGGGATTATGGAAAAGTTGAAATTAGACAATACACTCTGGATGTCACTCGTAACATTATTAGATCTGTGAATGATCTAGAGATGGAAATAGTGGACATTCAAAGCTCTGTAGAATCCACCGGAAATCAAGGTCAAATTGAGATCCTCAAATCCAAAAGAGCCTTACTGGCTGCCTTCTTTTTACCGGGACTTTTTAAAGCGTGGAACTGTTTTAAATGGAGTCGACGGAAGCCCACAGTTGAAGAACCCCTGATATATGGATCCAGACTGGATGTACAGGACAGGACTGTCCCTGGCTTCACCCACAGGTTGTGTGGCACAGGAAATGTCAAGCTGAGACATATAGTGGACGCCGTGGGTCCTGGTTTCCATAATACAGAGGAGGTGGCATCTTTACGCGGTTTCAGGTCTCATCGACACACCAGAGACATTTTAAACCTGTGGATTAATAAACTGACTAAAGATGAACTGGACATGCTGCAGGAATATAATGGTGGTACAGAGATCCCGGATCGAGATGACCCTTTCCTGAGCTGGGCTTCGCCATACCTTTAGACGGGACCATTACCGAAAACTGAATATGCTGAGAGTTCAGATTTAACATATATAAATATATAAATACTGTGTAAAGGCCTTAAACAGAATGAAACTGACTGGAAGACAGGATACAGTGTGGAGACACAAGCTGAATGTTGGAGAACATGTTCCACCCGTGTGGAGGGTGTTCTATAAAGCCCCCTCGACCAAGAGATCAGGTGGTGATCCATCTCTGATGGAGCCTGTAAATCCTGCCTCCCTGGAGGGGGCCTCAGGGAAAACCCTTTACAGACTAATGGTAAAAACTTTGAGCACAGACAAACTAAACGGACGGACTGACACTCCATGGAGGAGTTACCTGGGTCTGGATCCCAGATCAAGACCTTCATGGAGGTCTTTGTACAAACCTCCACTGTCAAAAAAACATGCTGACTTGCAGTGGAGGATCCTTCATGGATTTATAGCAATGAACTCCTTTGTGTCGGTCATCAATCCATCTGTGGAGGACAAATGTCCATTTTGTGACCAAAGAGAGACTGTCTTTCACTGTTTTTATGAGTGTCACCGTCTTTCTGCACTGTTTGTTTTTACAAACTGTTTTTACCAGATGTGGAGAGGTTTTTAACCAACAGGTTTTTATTTGTGGTTTTAAATACACTCGCCAGCACAAGCACAAATGCCAGGTTTTAAACTTTGTTTTAGGACAGGCCAAGATGGCGGTGTATGTGAGCCGGCGACTGGTGCTGGTCAGGTCCCAATTTCAGAACATCGCTGAGATGGATGCTCCCTCTAGCTTCTTCTTCGGCCTGGAGAAGAAGAACGGACAGAAGAAGGTAATCCACTCCTTGCTGTCAGACACGGGGCAGGAGCTCATGGAGCCAGGCCAGATCAGAAGGCGAGCGGTGGAGTTTTACTCCACTCTCTACTCCACTGAGTATGAGGAGGAGGACACACTGGTGGAGGAGTTCTGCAGTGAACTGCCTCAGGTCTCTGGGATACTAACTCCCAGCTCGAGGAGCCGCTGCAGATGCGGGAGCTTCAGGCCGCTCTGCAAAGTATGCAGGGTTGGAGGGCTCCCGGCATCGACGGCTTAACAGTAGAGTTTTATAAAGCCTTCTGGGACATCTTAGCAGTAGATATTTTAGATGTTTTTAATGAAAGTCTGGCCTCTGGTTCCATGCCGATGTCCTGCCGCAGAGCTGTTCTTACGCTCTTGCCCAAGAAAGGAAACCTGCAGGACAACAAAAACTGGCGCCCCGTGTCTTTGCTGTGTATGGATTACAAGCTTCTGTCCAAGGCCTTGGCCAACAGGCTGAGGGGAGCTATGGAGCAGGTCATCCATCGGGACCAGACCTACTGTGTGCCCGGCAGGTCCATGGTAGACAATGTCTACCTAATTAGGGATGTTTTGGAGGTCTCTAGCTCATTGGGTATAAACACTGGTCTGATTTCTCTAGACCAGGAAAAGGCTTTTGACCACGTTGAGCACAACTTCCTCTGGAAGGTCATGGAGAAGTTTGGGTTCAGCGCAGGTTTCATAGCTAAGATCAAGGTGTTGTACAGTGACGTGGAGAGTGTGCTGAAGTTTAACGGCGGTCTGTGTGCTCCTTTTAGAGTGTGTAGAGGGGTCCGGCAGGGCTGTGCTCTGTCGGGGATGCTCTATGCACTCTCCCTAGAACCCCTACTGAACAAGATACGCTCCAGCATACAAGGACTGGTTTTACCTGGTTTTAGCAGAAACATTGTTTTATCGGCATACGCCGATGACGTCATTGTTTTTATCAGAAGCCAGAGGGATGCAGACCTTTTAGCCACTATGGTGGATAAGTTTACTATCGCATCGGCAGCGAGGGTGAATTGGAAAAAGAGTGAAGCCCTCGCTGTCGGTGAGTGGCGTGACGGTCTCCCAGTTCTTCCCCAGAGCCTGGCCTGGAGGAGAGACGGCCTAAAGTACCTGGGAGTGTTTCTAGGAAAAGAAAACATGGTCCAGAGGAACTGGAAGAACGTCACAGAAAAGATTGAGGGAAAACTTTCCAAATGGAAATGGCTGCTCCCTCAAATGTCTTTTAAAGGTAGGGTTCTGGTTTTAAACAACCTTGTGGCATCCCAACTGTGGCACCGTCTGACATGTATCGACCCCCCCTCAGACCTATTAGCACAAATACAGAGGAGAATAGTAGATTTTTTTTGGGACGGTCTGCATTGGGTGCCACAAGGGGTGCTGTTTTTAGCCTGAGAGGAGGGGGGACAGGGCCTCGTCCACCTGGCCAGCCGAACAGCTACTTTTAGGCTCCAGTTTATACAGAAATATCTAACAGGTCCAGCAGATTTAGTCTGGAGAGACGTGGCCAGCTGCATTCTCAGACGTGCTAACAACCTGGGGCTGGACGCTGCTCTGTTCTTAACTGATTTAAAACTTTTAAAGTTAAGTGGGCTGCCTCCATTTTATCAGGGTGTTTTTAAGTCCTGGACCCTTTTTAATAAAAACAGGTGTCAGAAGTCTGACTCTCTGCACTGGTTGTTGAAAGAGCCACTGATACACGGGGCCAGGCTGGACATCAGCAGCAGCGTCACACCCGGCCTGATGGGGGCGCTGTGCAGGTCCAGGACCCTGTGCCTACAGCAGCTGGTGGATGCGGCGGAGCCGGCGCTGAGCGATGCTGTGGCCCTGGACTGTCCCGATATGGACAGTTTGTTTCCCAAATAAAAATGGTTTCTCTGGGCTGCAAATCACCCAAACTGAAGCATGTGGTGTGTCACAGGAGGCAGGTGTACATGATCCTGAAGGACACCGCACACGACCTGAACCTGTCTTTTCATTTCAAGGTGGAGGGTTTTAGTTATTTGGTGTTTGCTTCACCGGAGTCGATGAAGTGTTTCAGATGCGGAGCAGAGGGACACTTAGTCCGCTCCTGTCCGGAGAAGGCCGAAGCACAGCGGCCCGTTGCTGCCGCTGCTGCAGGCGGGGATCCCAAACCGAGTGTGGAAACAGTCAAACTGATGAACGGATGAATGTGTGTGAGGAGTTCATTGAGGATGAGGAGATGTCGGATGAGGAAATGTTAAAAATCCATCAGAAAAGGAAAAGCGCTGACTCTGTGCAGGAAAGTATTAAAGCAAAGAAAGTGTCGGTGGAGTCAGAGAGCGACTTCTCTCTGACTCAGGATGATCCACAGACTCTTTACTCTCCTGCTGACATCCAGGCTTTTCTGGAGCGAACCAAAGGAGCCCGGCTGCCGATCACTTCTCTGATCTCAGACTGTTCTGAAGTCAGCCAGGCCTCTGACCAGAAAGTCAGGAACATGTGGTGAGGTGCTGCTCACAGATCAGGAAATATATCGACTGAAAAAACTGATAGTGAGAGTGAAAGCACAAGTCAATACTGATGAAGATGTTTCCTAAAAAGATGTTGAGCCTCTCTGTTTTACTGACTGGTCTCATCACTGTCGTCTCTTTTATCTCCATGTGTGATTTTAACATCAGCATTTTAAACCTGAATGGAGCCAGGGCTGATTTTAAGAGAGCTGCTCTTTTTAAACTAATGGAGTTAAAGAAAGTGGACGTGATGTTTGTACAGGAAACCCACAGCACCAAAGACAATGAGAGTGACTGGAGGAGGGCTTTTAATGGGGGTGTCATTTTAAGCCACAAGTCCAGCTGCAGTGGAGGAGTGGGGATTTTATTTGCCAGAAGTTTTTTACCCGTTTCCTACGAAGTGGAAGAAATTATTCCAGGTGTTTTATTGAAAGTTAAAGCTCTTTTTGAAAAGGTAAAGTTAGTGTTTTTAAATGTCTACGCGCCCACCAATGGGGTGGACAGGGTGGCATTTTTAAACATTTTATCTGATACCGTTAGAGCTTGTAGCAACGATGATGCGAGGCTGTGATGGTGGGGGAGGGGCTGGGGGATCAGCTCAGGCTCCCTGGTGCTTTAGTCTGAAGGAAGGGAGGGCTCAGATACCTTGGAGTTTTCCTCGGCGATGAGGCCTTCACAAGGAAGAACTGGGACGATGTCCTTGAAAAGGTTAAAGGTCGGCTCTCAAAGTGGAAGTGGCTTTTACCAAAGATGTCCTACAGAGGCCGTACCTTGATTTTAAACAACCTCGTTTCATCTGCCCTGTGGCACCGGTTGGCCTGCGTCGATCCTCTAGTTTCTCTCCTGGTCAGATACAGAGGGTTTTAATTGATTTTTTTTGGGACAGGATGCACTGGGTCCCACAGAGTGTCCTCTTCCTTCCTAAGGAGGGGGGGGGGGGCAGGGCCTGGTCCATGAAGCCAGCAGGGGCGCTGCTTTCCGCCTCCAATTCCTACAAAGACTGCTTACTGGACCAGAGGACACTCTGTGGAGACCTTTATCCTGTTGCATCCTGAAACGTTTTAATATCCTGGGTCTAGATTTTAACTTGTTTTTAATGGATACAACTGAGATGAGCACATCGTCCCTGCCAGGTTTTTATAAGAGTGTTTTTAGGGTGTGGAACCTGCTGAAGAAAGAGAGACAGGAGAAGGCAGGTTCCCTGTACTGGCTCCTACAGGAACCCGTCCTGTTGGGCACTTGGCTGGATTGTCCCAGCTGGGGAGGAGCCACACTGTCCAGACTGCTGCAGGTCTACACGCTGGGACAGGTAGTGGAGCTGTCTGGGCCTCGGCTGGAGGACCCCGCTAGGCTGGCCGCTCGGTTGGGATTAAGGTCCGTCCGAGTCACAAAGCAGCTGCTGGAGCACTGGAGACGTAAACTGACAGGACACGAGTGCTAAAGTTCAATCAGAAAGACAATCTTTATGCCTCATCATTCTCTCTTTCTCTAATCAGCTGATTGTGGGCGTTACTTTCTCTCTTATCCAACCAGATTTTGCCATAATCTCCATCAGTCAATCATACTGCTGCTGTCAAAACTGAAGTCTCCTTTCGCTTGCTGTCAGTTGTCATTTCACTGCAGAATTGCTGCGACCGTCCTCCACCCCACTCGTCTTCAGCTCATCACATCAGTGTTGGGGTTTCCCCTCCACCAGGGTCTAGACTCCCTCAGGGAGCATCCTAAACTATCTCAGGGCTTCGCTAACCAGCTTTTAAATGCGATGGAGCCATGATGGGGTCTGATCGCCAATGACTTTCTCTTCATTCTCTCTATTTGCACATGTCAGTAAATATTTGTTCACCCATATGAAGCCTCTCCTGGTTGAAAACTGTTCACTAAAGGTGATTAACCTGTGTTGTATTTAACGGTGTTGTGAACTGGAAACAGTTCCCTCTGAGTCTCTAAAACACCTGGCCATGCAACTCAGATCAGACATCTGATCTCAGACAGAAGCTACAGTGTCATCTGATCCAATTAGTCTTTACTTTTATTATTAGGAAGGTGGAGTGGGGCAGAAATAGCAGAGCTGAAGCCGTCAGCAGCCTCAGCTACAGCGGTAACAACTGTTCAAGTCACCTTCGGTTAGAAGCCAAGTCAGTTGTGCGTAAAAGAGCTTACCATAGCCACTGACACTGATGCTGCACACAGCTTTCTGTCTCTCTTCTGCATGTCAGTGAGCGCTGGACTTCAATCTACCAATATGTAGCAGTCTGAGATCCTACAGCATATTAGTACAGTGAGTCACTGATTGACTGACACAGACTGTCTATTGGCTTTGGACGGTGTCATAAGGACTATTTTTAAAGCAGTGGCCTAATATCAGCTGTGCTTCCATGAAATTGTCGCACAAATTTCAAGCATACTTTTGAAATGTTGCAAAAAAGAAATACGAATTAGCCACGTTTCCATCGAGCCGAATAAACTCATAAATCGTAGTTTCGTCAGAAGTTGGCGATATAGGCGATGCTTCACGCATGGCAGTAATCCACCAGTAAACAGAAGAGGTAGAGGCTGCAAACTGGAAACAAAACAAGTCCCATCTACGGGAGGAAAATGGAGAAAGAAGTTTCAATGGTTCTGTCATGTGTCTCTCTGTGTCTGACTGACGTTCCCCCCTCAACAGCCAAAAGCACCTGCTTATATAGGCCCTGCTGTCAGCAGGAGTCGGCCGTACCAACCCTGCAGGTAAATCAGCTACTTCACTGGAAAGCAGGTACGTGATAAAGTTACTACTTTCAATAACTTCCACATTTTACACCTTTACATAGTTTACCATATAACCTATATTGTAACTATAAATAAATATTTTACAATCAACACTCTAACTTGAACCCCCGATACTTGGTCTAATCCTGTGACATCAGTGATGATGTCACGCAGAGCATAAATAGAGGAAGTGGTTGTTCGCCTCCTCCCTTTGTCTGTCGAGCACATGGTGGGTATGGTAAGTACCAAATAAGGAAATAATTAACCTGTGACATACAAAACTGAATAAACAATAACTAAACTGAAGACTAGTCTCTGTGTTTTACTTTAACCAAAAATGTTGACGTGAACTCTAACCAAATATAATGAAATACAAACAAACAAGTATGCATTTGCAGATTAGATGGAAATATGGCTAAAGCAACAGACGTGGTTAAACTATGGTGGTGAAAATGGGACAAATGTCTGTTCTCACCCACTTTGTCACAGAAACAGCTGATCAGTCATGTGGGATAAGTATTTGCTAAATCAGAAGGCGTTTCCATGTCCCATTTAGTGCATCAACTCTTTCTCAACAAAGACAAAAACCACCAAGCGAGCGTAAAAACCTTCTTGCACAGTTGTGGAATTTTTATAGAATTTTTTCGACATATAGAAGATTACGGAGAAGAGACGGTGCTGACAACAAGCTTGGAGGGAATAATCAATCTGTTTACTCAGGTGTTCATTGTTAATGTTTTTATTACTAAGAGAAATGGCAGCAGCAGCAGACATATAAATGTTAAATATTCTTGCCACACTAGAGAAATAATAATGAAAATGTAGGTATGCTCCATGAAGGGTCAGATGCAGACACCTCCCATCCCAGTGTGGAGTGTTTAAACTAACAGCTGCTGGAAAGTGGAGTGCATCTGTAGGTGTATGCTAATCTATGCTAATAGCCATCTCCTTTCCCTGTTGCTGGCTTTGAAGTCGAGTGTAGGAATGCAGACCTCGTGCATCAGGAAAGATGTGCTGGAGGCAGCTGTGAGACTGTTGCCCTGCAGCCTTAATGAGCCACTTTTCACCCCCAACACGGAGCACAGCTGCTAATCTTTGCTGCTATAAATAGCATGCTAATGTTTAATTCACCAGTCAATCAGAGAATAATTGTTTTGCTGCTTGAATTAATTACGTTTGCTGTTTTGAATGTAATAAAGACTTCATTCTTTCTTAAATACACTTGTTCAGAAGTCCCTGTTTTTTCACAGGTTTTTCTAGCTGAATCAACTGCTAACCAGTTGACCGATCACATTCATGCTCCCCAGAGGATGAACCCCATGACCTTTCCTGTAGCGCCTCCGGACCAGTAAAGTTCCAGGAATGCTGGAATCCAGCATGTGCTTTATGTCTAACACATTGCAGCATGCATGGCCACCTGTTGGTTTTACAGAGTTCAGTTTTGACCTGTTAAAACAGAAATCTGGAGCCAGGTTTCCCCTCATATCACTGCTGGCCCTCCCCAAGCATCATCAATGGCTGCAGCTTGAAAGAACATCTGATATCTCCTTGAACACACCACGAAGGGGAAGTCAGCTGCACCCTTTAATTGGGCTAATTTGATTCATCCTTATGCATTTCCAGAGCTTCCTCTCATAACTTTTTAATGTGCTCTTCCCATAAAAAGCTTAGCCTAGAAAAAAGTTGGGTCATTCAGATCAGAGTGTGCTGCTGCTGCGATCACAGCTGTTCTAAAAAGGACATTAGCAGTAATAGTAGCAGCATTAGCATTTGTGGTAATAGTACAAGTGTTGCGGCAACAGTACTAGCGACAGCAGCAGTAATATTAGCAAGATTCAAATTAGCAGTAATAGTAATGACTAGTACTGTAAGAGTACTAGTGATGGTACCAGCAATGGCTGCAAGATTAACATCATCAGCAGTAAAAGTACAAGACTGACAATAGCAGTAGAAGTACTGATGGCAGTAGTAGAAATAGTACTAATATAGGGATATAGTACCGTAGTCACAACACTACTAGTGACACTTGCAGTAGTACACTTGTTTCCATAGCAGCATTAGTACTAGTACTAATTAGCAGTAAAAGTAACAGCATGGGTAGTAGCTGTAATAGAAGTACTAGTGACAGTAGAAGTAGTATTTGTACAACTATGAGCTGATGTACCATACCTTGACTTCTTCTTTGTCGGGCAGCAACTCGTCCGACTCAGCGGATGTAGGCTGTTGGTGTAAGTCTGCCATTGGCCGAATATTTCAGTCTCATTCTCGCCCCCTTCCTGTCTGCGTGTCACCGCCGCTGCATCCTGGGCTCAGCGCCGCCCACGACGATTGTGATTGGTTGAAAGGAATACAAACAAGCCAGAGCGTTTTGTTCCCTTATCCCAGAATGCTGATGGGTTGAGCCAGACCTGTGAGACCGGGCTGCAACTAACTAACTAACTATTATTGTCAGCGCCAGTGATGATCCTGATTGTTCATTTGTTTAATCAATAAAATGTCAGAAAACAGTGATGTCTCCAAAAGATAAGAGAGAAAGAGAACCTGTTTCTGCTTGAAAAAAACCTTCTGACTCATTTCTTTTTTTAAGCTAACTTCCTGTTTTCTCCTCGTTGTGCATGTGACCCTGGTTTAATGAGAGAGAGAGACAGAGAGAGAGACAGAAAGAGAGAGAGACAGAAAGAGAGAGAGAGAGAGAGAGACAGAGAGAGAGAGAGAGAGAGAGAGAGAGAGCGTTGGATATAAACTCCTGCAGCTGTGAAGCGAGACGTCGTCTCTCTGCAGACTCGGAGTTTGACGGTGTTCCAGCTTCCTGTTTGCTGCTGTGGACGGATCGACACCAACAGGAGACAGTGATTTCTCAGCTGTGGAGTCGATGATATGCTCTCTTCTTCTCCTCGTTTCCTCTTTGATTCATCTGCGTTTCTGAACACAGTTTTGTTGAAACTCATTCTGAAAAAACTTTACAAGACAAACTTTTCTCGCACAGCAGCTCCAAGACGCCACAAAGCTGGACTTCAACCCAGAGGTGGATTTGTTGAACTGGGATAAAAAGGCTGCGTAGATATCTGAAGTTATTGCACACAGACTCATGAGAGTACGAGGATATGTTGCATGATAATCTTCAGATCCGCAGTAGGATTATCGATCGAGTTCAACACCAGTGATGCAGAGCAAGTTTCAGGACCGTCCGATGTGGAAACTGACCGTAGAAAGACATGGACGTAGAGTCTGACGTGGTCCATAGTTTCCCTGCTTTGTCAGTCACTGAAATCGGAAAATTACAACTGGGACTCGGACGAGGAAGTCAATCCAACAAACACCCGTCAAAACTCTGAAACACTGACGGCTTTGAGACTGTAACTATTGAAGGAAAAGATATGTTGAGTTTTCTAGGAGCAGCATCTAGTGGCCGTTAGAGGAACTGCAGCTGAACAGACTTCAGCACTGTGGTGTCGGTTCCACCCTGGTCACCTCTCCTGTTTCATCGCCTGGTTAAAAACCTGATCTGTGTGTCCAGATCAGCTATGGCTCCCCCGCGACCTGTTGCTAACAAGCCCCATGTCTGCCTGACGGCCGTCCTCATCGTGTCCAGCCTGGCGCTGATGGATGCCTACCTGGTGGAGCAGAATCCAGGTCCCAGGAGAATCGGCGTGTGCGTCACCGTGCTGGCAGGCGACGCCTGTTTCCTCATCGTGCTGCGATACGTTGGCGTCTGGGTCGGGTCGGAGGTGCACACAGCCAGGCGAGGCTACGCCATGATCCTCTGGTTCTTCTACATCTTCATCCTGGAGATCAAGGTCTTCTTTGTGTATCAGAACTACAAGTCTCAGGGCATGAATGTAGATGCAGAGACGACGGACGCGGGCGTGTCCAGGAGGGCTCTTACGTTGCTGTTGTCAGTCTGCATGCCCATCGTGTTCGTAACACTGGCAGCGATAGATCATTTGGAATACTTACGGCCGCATAAGAAAAGAGAGGAGATAAGGAGTCGTCTCTTCTGGGTGGTCGTGGACCTGCTGGATGTTGTGGACGTTCAGGCCAACCTGTGGGAGCTCCAGGGGGAAGGGCTCCCCCTGTGGGTGGAGGGACTGATGTTCTTCTACTGCTACATCCTCCTGCTGGTGCTGCCATGTGTCTCCCTGAGTGAGATCAGCATGCAGGGTGTGAACATCGTCCCACACAAAATGATGCTCTATCCCATCCTCAGTCTAGCCACCATCAACATCATCACCCTGCTGATTCGCGGCGGAAACCTGCTGATTTACGGGGACATCCGAGTGTCTGGGATCATGATGGGCAAGAACGTGATCGCTATAGTCGTGAAGAGCTGCAGTCTGGTGCAGTACAGAAAACATCAGCTGGCTTCTCCTCCAGCAGATCGAGGAGCTGAGATGCAGAAGAACTCTCTGGGTGATTTTCAGATATCCAACACCCAGCCGGTGGTGCTGCCCAGAGTCGTGATCGAGGACTTCACCACCGTACTGGAGGAGGAGAAGGAGAGTGATGACAGATGTCAGCAAACATGAGCGAGGACAAGATAAAGGCAGGAGGAAACCAAACAACCCTCCACAATCCCAAACGGGTCAGGAACCATTTACAGGATCACAATGAGAACTTCTCGGGAAATTTCTAATATTTCTTATGTGACTTTTTGCTGGTTAGGTCCTGGTCCACGAGCGGAGGAGCCATCAGGAGTTCTGGGAGGTTTCCCAGTGGGCCGTGACACAAATGGAAACATCTTTTAAGACTATTTTACTGTTACTGACTTTACTTGAACAACAAAGTTAAACAACGTAAAGGTGGGGCTGAAAACAAGTAAAAATCCTGAGAAATATAAGCATCCAAATCAATAATAGGTGTTTGAATTACAGAAGAGCCGGGGTGGGGGGGTGGTGGGGGGGTGTCCAGACAACTGTCATCTTCACTGTGCGTGCAGCTCTGCCCTCTTCACTGCGTCATTAATGTTTAAGGACTCAGCATGTAATTACTGTTGTGGATTTGGTGTCAGATCGGCCATTCCTGACGGTCCATGAAGTGTTTCTGGACTTCACGTCCACATTCAGTTCAGCAGCTTCTCTCATCATACTGTGAACACTTCACTGCCCCATCACACACCTCCTTTATGTCAGACAAGATTCCACTTCCTGTCTGCCAGATTGCAACAGGACTGATCTCATAGAGGATTAGGCCTCAGAGTCGATATTAGTTCATTCTGTGGTGCTTTCCCTCGTACCTTCCTCTGCACTGTGTTTACAGGTTCCTCTTCTCCAGAACACCACTCTGCTTTATTCATCGGGGTGTCTGGTGTTGTTGTTTCCTGTTTCCTTGTATACCACAAATACAGAATATAACATGACAGTCAGCCTTTCACAACATCCTCTGACAAATGAACCCATAAATGGGTAAAAAGGTTTAATATCCATTTTTCAATACAAGTAAACAAATTCTGTTTTCTTTCAATTTAATTAAATATTTCAAAACACACTGTATTCAAATCACCTCCATCACTTAACACTGATGAATAACCCAAACTCATTTCAAAGTCCATCTGTGTTTGAGCTCCTCACATCCATCCAAGAACTACATTTCCAATAGTTCTCAAAGAAATCCTGTTAATGGAGAACAAATATGATCAGGAGACTCAACAGAAACAGCTTCAAGGCCTCATTTCATCCTCTCAGGCTTCAAGTGCCTGAATGAATCCCTTGTAAGAAGCAGTTTCTCCAAATCTCCCTCTCTTAACTTTGGGAAATATGTTTTCAGCATCAGATGTTCACATTGATACAACTCTCATGTCTGTGCAGCAGATCTGAAGCTACAGCCAGCAGCTCTACAGTTCACAGATTAACATATTTCTTCATTTTAATCAAGTGTCAAAACGACAATGTGCTGTTTTACAGGGGTTATGTACTGGAATGTTTCTTGACTCTGAGCAGTTGCCAGGCAACCAGCAGAGACTCCAGGAAGTTTACTGCTCCCAGCCAAGAAATATTACAGCACGTAACCCACGACAACCCACAATTTGTCATTTTTACACTTTTACCATACTGAGAATGGGGTGAAGGTACATTTGTATAAATATATATTGTATACATTTGATATATTGCAATTTACACAATTATAATAATAAAACAATTATAATAAAATAAAGTTTAATAAATTAAACAAAGCGCGAACAAATTCTGTCTAGAATTATGGTTATCAGTCTTGTTATTACATTATTGGCTCTGAACTGAATTAGAAATCTCTCCCCATATCTACAACTATAATAATAAGGATGGAAAGGATATATTTGAGGTGCTTTCACATCAGTTTTAATAATGAATAAAGATCAATTTAATTTATTTCAAGATCAAGAATCAAGATTTATTTACTGCTAAAGATAAGTAGGACTATGTCTTTCCAGAACGGTTGAGAGAAACAAGTATAAAATATCTAATATTCTGTTTCATTTTCACAGAAGGAAAGATTTGTTTATTTTTTAAAGTATTTCAAGGACAGCAGAGGGACGACAGGAAGTGAGGGGAGAAGAAGTCTCAGTATCTGCTGTGTCGTCAGAGGAGGCTGCAGTGCAGCAGACTGACCACAAGATGGCAGCGTGAGAACACGTGAGGCATTAAAATCAGTCTTCTGAAGGACGTCAAGGAAACAAGTCTGTCTGTCATTCTGTCTGCCTGCCTGTCTGTCTGTCTGCCTGCCTGCCTGCCTGCCTGTCTGCCTGCCTGTCTGTCTGTCTGTCAGTCTGTCTGTCTGCCTGTCTGTCTGTCTGCCTGCCTGTCTTTCCGTCTGTCTGCCTGTCTGTCTGCCTGTCTGTCTTTCTGTCTGCCTGTCTGTCTGTCAGTCTGTCTTTCCGTCTGTCTGTCTGTCCGTCTGTCTTTCTGTCTGCCTGCCTGTCTGTCTGTCTGCCTGCCTGCCTGTCTCTCTTTCTCTCTGTCCGTCTGTCTTTCTGTCTGCCTGCCTGTCTGTCTGTCAGTCTGTCTGCCTGTCTCTCTGTCTTTCTGCCTGTCTGCCTGTCTCTCTGTCTGTCTGCCTGCCTGCCTGTCTGCCTGTCTCTCTGTCTGTCTGTCTGTCTGCCTGCCTGTCTGTCTGTCCGTCTGTCTTTCTATCTGCCTGTCTGCCAGCCTGTCTGCCTGCCTGTCTGCCAGCCTGTCTGCCTGTCTGCCTGCCTGCCTGTCTGTCTGCCTGCCTGCCTGTCTCTCTGTCTGTCTGTCTGTCTGCCTGCCTGTCTGTCTGTCCGTCTGTCTTTCTATATGCCTGTCTGCCAGCCTGTCTGCCTGCCTGCCTGTCTGTCTTTCTGTCTGCCAGCCTGTCTGCCTGTCTGCCTGTCTGCCTGCCTGTCTGCCTGCCTGCCTGTCTCTCTGTCTGTCTGTCTGTCTGCCTGCCTGTCTGTCTGTCCGTCTGTCTTTCTATATGCCTGTCTGCCAGCCTGTCTGCCTGCCTGCCTGTCTGCCTGTCTGCCTGCCTGCCTGTCTGCCTGCCTGTCTGTCTGCCTGTCTGTCTGTCAGTGATGATCAGTTGATTATTGATCAGTCAAAAGAAGTGAAGTATTTCTCTCTGGGAGAACAGAACATGAAAATACTCAAGTGAAGTACAAGTACCTCTACACTGTTCAGTAAGAGAGTAGATGTGATCTCCAGATGTTTTCCCGCCCTGCTCCACCGTCCTGTGCTCCCGTCTGTACTGACCGGACTGACTTTTGGTTCCTCCTCGTCTCGTCTCATGCAGCCCTCAGCCCCGCCCCGCTCACTCCCTGCCGGCATCACAGCGACCTGCCGCCCGGTAGAGGCGACGATGGCTGCGGCGGCGGACAGAGCGGGAGTCCGGGGGAGCGGTCTTCCACCGGACCCGGACAGCACCGCCGGTGCTACCGGAGAGCCCGACGGTCGCGTCCCGGTGCCGATGAACCTGTTTGCCACCTGGGAGATCGACCGGTCCTCTCCGAGCTGCGTCCCCAGGTAAGAGGATTAGTGTTCGGCTGGAGAGGAGCGCCTGAACACGGTGAGAGGAGGGAGGTGCTGCCCGCCGTTCAGGGAGCTCCATGAAATCAAATAACCCTTTATTTCTGTTGCACCGTGTGTGTGCGAGAGAGAGAGGTCTGAAATGTGTGAGATACTATATTATTATTATTATTCGTATTAGTTAGTTGCCTATCTGGATCTACTGTATCTGATGCTCCATGTTGTCGTCCAGTCAACAGCAACATAAACACGACATGTTCCACATGTTCTCGTTATAAATGCAGAATATTAACTGACGATAAATCAGCTGATATCAGTTTATTACTGATACAAATCAATACCAGTGTTCATGTCAGCTGATCAGTAAATGTCTCCATCAGTTTCCATCCACAAATAAAAAAGCCAAAACAAATCTGAGGGAACAGATTTTTAAAACTCCCAAATATTGATATCAGCATCAGCGGTAGTATTAAAAACACTTAATAAATGGTTTATAATAACTCACTATAATGTTGTTGTGACATGTTTTGTGGTCATTTATGTTGTGAAGCTTCAGTATGTGGGTACATTGATGCTCATTGATTTATGTTATTATCATTTATCTGTTTTATATAAACGTTATATATATAAACATGTTGAGGTTTAAGGTTCATTCTTAACCTTCAAAACAGAAATTGAAATGAACTGAAGGTCCTCTTACTAGACTTCCTCCGGATCTTTCAGCTGCATCTCATGGCCTTCATCAGCTTCATTGTCATGGAGAGTGGAGTTTTAATAAGTTTTAATAAATCAACAATAACTAACAGGTACATTAGTGTTATAAACCATTTCTTTAATTATAAATGTTAAAGAGGGGCAGGTAAAGAACAAGTGTTCTGTCCTGGAGTCACATATTATTTTGAAAGTCAGCTCTTCACTGAACAGGAAGTGAACAGAACCAGACAGGAAGTGTGCTGCAAATCCAAAACTATCAGCTAAAAGAAGCTAAAGTACCAAAACAATTAAATAATGACTGTGTTCATTACAGATGTTCACAATCCAGAATAGATGATGATAAAGAATGACTGAACTTTCGCTTACGAGGATTTTCCGCGAGCAAAGTGGCAAAAACCTCAAATAACTGCAGACAACTTTTCAGTTGTTCAGTTCAGGACAAGTTTCATACAACTGAAATACACAACAAGAGGATGTAATTAACGTTTTAAATCTGAATGTTGTATCAAAGACAGACAGAAGTGGCTCTGCGTCGCCTCACATCTGTCAACTTTCTGTTTATTCTTCGGTAAACGTTGGTTCTCGTTGTGGATGAAAAGGTTGCCGAGCCTGGCTGGAGATGAGTTTGTATAAAGGCAACTACATCTCCCAGAATGCTTAGGAATGCTGGATGACCCTGACCTGACCTCCACTGACCCTGGATCAGCTGCACTGTAATGGACTTAAGACCAGAAACAGAAGCGACAGAGACGAGGGTGGACTCATGACATCACTGATGACATCACATTACAGCAGCCAATCAAGACAAGACACAAATACAGGAGAGTCATTGAGGAATAATGATACCGTTGATCAGTTTGCTCTCCCTCGCTGATCCCTCCTCCGGTCTGTTTCCGGGCAGATTAGCAGCCGTGTGACCATGCGGGGTTAACGAACTTCACCAATCAGAGATAATCCTCTTAAATGGTCGCTCAGGAAACAGAAACCTGTTGGTTCTCACAGCAAAGATTACAGCAGAGTGACACGTTCATCTGAGTAGTTATTGATTTAGTGAAGATGAATGATGATAATTATTTAACGATATTCAGGATCAGAGTGTTGGCGGTTCATTGTGTCTTGTGGCGTCCCTCATGGATCCATTTTAGGACCTCTCCTTTTCTGTATCTGAGCCGAATGAAGACAACAGGCTCTACTCGTTCTCTTATACTGAAGAATAAATCAGGTCGGACATGTCAGTCCGCCTCTGAGTCCTGTCTGACTTCCTGTTTGTGGCTCTCAGCTCACAGCCCATTGGTTCCTGCTGAAGACGTCAATCTATAAAAACACCACAAATCCTAGTTAGACGAACTAAACAGCCAGCTCACTTATTAAATATGTATTAAATATAACATATAGAAGACACAGTATTAGCACCACTGTGGCGGATTTTGAAAATAAAAGCTGAATATTTTTAGAGAAAAGTTACGGAGATCACACTGTAATTTAAAGAAAAGAGTCCCAATATTAAAGTAAAGTTAAAATATCCAGAAAACTCCAGAATAAAGTCAGAATTTACATGAGCACACGTTCGCAGTGGGATGCCATCTATTTCTCTCCGTGCTGCAGAAAATTAGATCTGAATCGCAGTGCAGGTGAGCAGGTATTAGCAGGTATTAGCAGGTATTAGCAAGTATTAGCAGGTATTAGCTCCTCTCGGCTGGTGTAGACAGGAGGCTGTGGTGTGGAGGACGAGTCCCTGCATGATCCTCCAGTAATGAGATCCCAGGAGGAGCAGGTCAACAGTTTCACATTTACAGCTCCTACTGGGTTCACCTGTATTAAATACTTCCTCCTCTCTGCCTGATGAGGTTCTGAAGGTGTTCAGGGAGGAAAAGGTTAAAACACAGTGACTCATCAGTTCCTTGATTTCCCTTCAGGACAATCGGAATTATTTCTTCAGATCTCAACATTTGAACATCTGGCTTTAAATACTTTTCAGTATCTTTAGTCACGCCAGGAGCTTCGGCTCGAGGGATGCCAGTGTCTGTCAGTCCACGTTGGTCCAGACTTTTTGTCTAGCGCCACCAGCAGTTCACAGTTTTCACTTATCCAGTGAAATATTGGTACAATACATTCATGGTCCCCAGAGGTCGAATCCCATGGAAGATTTCGAGCCAACGGGGCCCTGGACACAGACATGTAGAAGGCCCCCCACCCCTCCGACATATGAGCAGGACATGCAGACTGAAAGAGATGTGAGGCGACAACAGATGACACGTCTCTTCATTATTATTATTTCTTCTGGTCAACTGATTTTAATATCTTTTCTAATGTGACTGTATTTGACTGAAATGTTCCTGAAGAAATAAATCAACAAAAACAAATATTGGATGGATTTGGTGGGCAGGTACTTAATATTAAAAGACTCAGATAATATTAGAAGAGTCCAGACAGGGACCTTTGGTAACCAGTTGTCGTGACTCTCACCATCAGGCCTTTTACAAAGTCTAGAAGAACCCACTTCTGCTGCAGGAGCAGGGTCTCTGTGTATCTGGTTTTGGGGTGTTTGTATGAATACGCTGATAACGGATTCCAACTTGATCCTGTTTCCTGTCGATGTCTCCAGGTTGTGCAGTCTGACTCTGAAGAGGCTGATGGTTTTGAAGGAGCTGGACAGAGAGCTCAGCTCCGTCGTCATCGCTGTTAAGATCCAGGTGAGACAACAATGGCTACAGAAATACCTCTTACCTGAGTCTGAACCTGGACTGCTGCTGCAGATCATCAAAGACCTGATCCATGATATCTGATTGATAATATTGATCTGATCTGATCCTGTATCCGTCTTCATGTCCGTCTCTCAGGGTTCTAAGCGGACTTTGAGATCCAACGAGTACCTTCTTCCTCCAGACGGCCTGATGGAAACAGACCTGGAGCTCACCTTCTCACTGCAGGTCACATGTTTCATCATTTCTTTCACACATACAATCCAAATCCAAATCATCAGACTCTTTATCCTTCAGTTCGTCAGTTCATCAGTTTGATATTCCTGCTCCCCAGAGGATGAGTCCTAATGATTTGAATGACTCACTAAAGAGGACTTCACACACTTCTTACCTGTTATTTCTGCCCTGACATGAAGTCGTGTGCGTCCCTCTGTCTGTCAGTATCCTCACTTCCTGAAGCGGGACGTGAACCGTCTGCATGTGATGCTGCAGAGGAGGAAGAGGTACAAGAACCGAACCATCCTGGGCTACAAAACCCTCGCGGTGGGAGTCATCAACATGGCCGAGGTACACATTTTAACAGCCAATCAGAACTACTGCTTCAAGGTCTACACAGCGCAACACATTCCCACTTCCTGTGTAGACAGGAAGTGAAAAGACAAAACAACAGAGACACATGAAGCAAATACAGATACAAGATGAAGATCAGATGGTGTGCTGACAGTTAAAGCACACACACACACACACACACACATACACGCACACACACACACACACACACACATACACGCACACACACACACACACACACACATACACGCACACACACACACACACACACACATACACGCACACACACACACACACATACACACACACACACACACACACACACACACATACACGCACACACACACACACACATACACGCACACACACACACACACATACACACACACACACACACACACACACACACAGAAATCAGTAAAAACATTCTCAACAAGACTCATTCAAAGTGTAACAGAGACACAGAGTATCTTCATCTTCAATATGTGACATGACTCCTCTTCAGTGACAGCCTCGCTTCTGTGTGTGTGTGTGTGTGTGTGTGTCTGTGTGTGTGTGTGTGTGTGTGTGTGTGGGTGGACGTGTGTGTGTGTGTGTGTGTATGTGTGTGTGTGTGTGTGTGTGTGTGTGTGTGTGGGTGGACGTGTGTGTGTGTGGGTGTGTGTGTGTGTGTGTGTGTGTGTGGGTGGACGTGTGTGTGTGTCTGTGTGTGTGTGTGTGTGTGTGTGTGGGTGGACGTGTGTGTGTGTGTGTGTGTGTGTGTGTGTGTGTCCTGTCCCAGGTGATGCAGCATCCGACAGACGGAGCTCACATCCTCGGTCTCCATAGCAACCTGAAGGATGCTTCGATGCGTGCGGCGGAGTTGAGCGTCCATTCTCTCTCCAGCCAGCCAATCGAACAGGAGGACACAAGCAGTCACCATGGCAACAAGACCAAGGCCTCGGGTAGGAGAACAGTGAAGCTGACCTTCTGTCTGTCTGACAGCATCAGGTGCTCATTACATACTGGCTCCTGATTGGTCAGAACCAAAGTACACATGAGCTCCTTGACAGGAACATTTTTTTCACAAACAGCCTCTGTCGTCCCTCCTGGTCCCTCCTGGTCCCTCCTGGTCCCTCCTCATCTCTCCTGGTCCCTCCTGGTCCCTCCTCATCCCTCCTGGTCCCTCCTGGTCCCTCCTCACCCCTCCTCGTCCCTCCTGGTCCCTCCTCACCCTTCCTCACCCCTCCTCGTCCCTCCTCATCCCTCCTGGTCCCTCCTCATCCCTCCTGGTCACTCCTCGTCCCTCCTCACCCTTCCTCGCCCTTCCTCATCCCTCCTCGTCCATCCTCATCCATCTTCACCCCTCCACGTCCCTCCTTGTCCCTCCTCGCTCTTCCTCATCCCTCCTCGTCCATCCTCATCCATCTTCACCCCTTCTCGTCCCTCCTCATCCCTCCTTGTCCCTCCTGGTCCCTCCTGGTCCCTCCTCACCCTTCCTTGTCCCTCCTGGTCCCTCCTTGTCCCTCCTCATCCCTCCTCGTCCCTCCTCACCCCTCCTCGTCCCTCCTTATCCCTCCTGGTCCCTCCTGGTCCCTTCTCATCCCTCCTCATCCATCCTCATCCATCTTCACTCCTCCTCGTCCCTCCTCACCCCTCCTTGTCCCTCCTTATCCCTCCTGGTCCCTTCTGGTCCCTCCTCATCCATCCTGGTCCCTCCTGGTCCCTCCTCATCCCTCCTCGTCCATCCTCATCCATCTTCACCCCTCCTCGTCCCTCCTTATCCCTCCTGGTCCCTTCTGGTCCCTCCTCGTCCATCCTCATCCATCTTCACCCCTCCTCGTCCCTCCTCACCCTTCCTCGTCCCTCCTGGTCCCTCCTCATCCCTCCTCATCCCTCCTGGTCCCTCCTCACCCCTCCTCGTCCCTCCTTATCCCTCCTGGTCCCTCCTGGTCCCTCCTTATCCCTCCTCATCCCTCCTCATCCCTCCTGGTCCCTCCTCACCCCTCCTCGTCCCTCCTTATCCCTCCTGGTCCCTCCTGGTCCCTCCTTATCCCTCCTCATCCCTCCTGGTCCCTCCTCACCCCTCCTCGTCCCTCCTTATCCCTCCTGGTCCCTCCTTATCCCTCCTCGTCCATCCTCATCCATCTTCACCCCTTCTCGTCCCTCCTTATCCCTCCTGGTCCCTCCTCATCCCTCCTCATCCCTCCTGGTCCCTCCTGGTCCCTCCTCGTCCATCCTCATCCATCTTCACCCCTCCTCGTCCCTCCTTATCCCTCCTGGTCCCTCCTTATCCCTCCTCGTCCATCCTCATCCATCTTCACCCCTCCTGGTCCCTCCTTATCCCTCCTCATCCCTCCTCGTACAAAACAACCACAAAGAGACTCAAAACCACCAGAAGGACACACAGAAAGATGTTTCAGATGACCGACATCCTTTAGCTGAATACCCGTCAGTGTTGCGGAGACAGTTGTCGGTGTGCCTCCGGTGTTGAGGACAGTTTGGTGATCAGACTGTGTTTGTGGGACAGATCGCTCTCCTGACTTGGAGAACTACTGGGAGGACGATGACGACAGCTTCTCCTCCGAACAGGAAGGAAGTGATGACGCAGTCCCACCACAGGTGACTGACAGCTCAGCACACCTGTCTCACAGCACAGGTGGAACTAATAACAGTGATGATGGCTCCGGTCCATTTAGGTGGTCACCTGGAACAAGTGAATGGAATGCAGCCATTGTCACTGTTATTACAATTTAAATGAAAAGTCTGTCAGCTTATTAATTAATGTCGATTCATTAAAAATGGATTCAGTCTCTCTAGCGCCCCCTCAGGCTGTAATGTTCATTACAGTCCAGAAGTCTAAACTGCTGGACAGACTTGTCTATTTCTTTACCATGAGAGAGGGAGCAATATGAAGTTTGTCCTGTGGGTGGCGCCAGACGACAGCTCATGTTGTGACCTGAATCAAAGGGTTTATCTTCTGTATGGTGGCCTTTTTAGGACACTTTGATACATTTTATATTTACATGTTGATATGTTAGCATACCCATGTTAGCACATTTATATGCTAACATTTGTTCGTTTGTTAGCATGCAGCAGTTAGCATTTAGCACTTAACTCCACATGTCTTTGGTATTATTACGTTTTTTAAGCATATGCATGCTAAGAACAACAACATATTAGCAAGCTATGTTAGCATTAATCTCAAAGGACAGCTGAGGCTGTTTTAGAGCTGTCATGAACTGAAGTGATGGACCTGTTGGTGGCGCTGTCAGACGAAAATCAAAGTCTTTAGGGTTCATCCTCTGAGGACCTAATTGAATATTGAGATATTTCACTCTAAACCTCTAAAAGTGTTCGACCAATAGCCGCTCTGCTAATGTGGCTAAACCAGCAAAAACGTTTGCTGTTTCCAGCTTGTCAGACGTTAGAATCTGCAGCTTTTCTGTTTCATGTTAAACTGAATCGTTTTGAGAATCACATCCAGAACATTTCCTCTTTTTGTTTCTCAGGACATGTATGATGATGATGACGATATCCAGGGAAAGACGAAGAAGTCTTACAGGAAAATGATCCGAACAGCCTCCCTGACGCAGGTGAGGACCAATCAGAACACACCTGTCAGAACATCAGTTATATCTTAGTTATTATATATTTTGTAGTTGTTGAGTCCACTCAGTAGATACAAGAGCACTGAATGTGTCAATGAAAAATAATAATCATAACAATGCAAAGTTTAGGATATGATATTACTCACAGTTCGATCGGATGAAGAAACTGTACAAACTTTCTTTACCTCACTTTTCTTCTCTTTCTCTGTTTTTTCTGTCGTTCAGCAGCCGAACTTCAAACAGAAGTTTGTGGCTCTGCTGAAAAGATTCAAAGTCAGCGATGAGGTTTGTACTCAACGCCTCCAAACTCACCCTGTCTACAAGCACTTCAGAATAAGAATCAGAAACTATTTATTGCCAAGTAACAAACATTACGAGGAATTTGCCGTGGTCTGATGGTGCAGCATTTGTTTTAACATATAATATAATCTGACAGACAACAAGCATGTAAAAATATAAAGGTAATAAGGTAAATATAAAATGTTGTACAGACCAACTTGCCTCAGGTTGATCAGCTTGTGTCCTGCAGGTTCTGGACTCTGATCCGGTGGGTCAGAGTCAGGAGGCTGAGGAAGACCTGGACCTCCTCTATGACAGTCTGGAGGTTTACAACCTGAGTGACAGTGGCCCAGAGCTGGATGACAACGACAGCATCCTCAGCACACCCAAACCCAAACTCAGGTCAGACTGAAGTCAGGCAACAAACAGAAAGACGTCCACATTCATGTTCTGGTGTTCTGAAGAGAATACTTATACTATTATAATATATATTATACTCTCATATGATTATACTGAAGGGCTCAAGTGTTACGAGTGTTACAATGGTTTCGATCAGATACAAGTCTCTGAGGTCCACTTGTGTCACAGTCCCAGAAAAGATGGATTGAGTGATAATGAAGTTCAGAAAACCAGGTTCAATGCGGCACGTCGTGGACACACAGTTCAACAAATGTAAAGACGCCTCTCACACAGGACCACAGCTGGTGTTTAATGTTTAACCAATAACAAAGATGTTTTCATGATCGCATCAATCTGATCAATCTTATTTATTTATTTATTCATTGGAAAGGATTCTAATCTGCATCTGATCACTGTGCTGTGACTTCTGACCGACAGGCCTTTCTTTGAGGGCATTTCTCAGTCGAGCTCTCAGACTGAGATCGGGAGTCTGAACAGTCAGAGGAGCCAACAGAAAGAACAAACTGCAGCTGTGAGTACAACTGACAGACTGAAACACAACTGACGGACTAAAACATACAACTGACGGACTAAAACACAACTAACAAAATAAAAAATACAACTGACAAACTAAAACACAACTGACAGAGTAAAACATACAACTGATGAACTAAAATATACAACTGACAAACTAAAACACAACTGACAAAGTAAAAAATACAACTGATGAACTAAAACACAACTGATGGACTAAAACATACAACTGACAGACTAAAACACAACTGACAGACTAAAACACAACTGACAAAATAAAAAATACAACTGATGAACTAAAGCACAACTGATGAACTAAAACATACAACTGACAAACTAAAACATACAACTGACAGACTAAAACACAACTGACAAAATAAAACACAACTGACGAAGTAAAAGCCAACTGACGAAGTAAAACATAAAAATGACGAACTGAAACACAACTGATGAACTAAAACACAACTGACAAATTAAAACATACTAATGACAAACTAAAACACAACTGACAAACTAAAACAGAATAGACGAACTAAAACACAACTGATGAACTAAAACATACAACTGACGAACTAAAGAATAGACGAACTAAAACATACAACTGACGAACTAAAACGCAACTGACACACTAAAACATATAACTGACGAACTAAAACACAACTGACGAACTAAAACGCAACTGACACACTAAAACATACACCTGACGAACTAAAAGATACAACTGATGAACTAAAACATACAAATGACGAACTAAAACATACAACTGACAAAGTAAAACATATAACTGACAAACTTAAACACAACTGATGAACTAAAACACAACTGATGAACTAAAACATACAACTGACAAACTAACACATACAACTGACAGACTAAAACACAACTGACAAAATAAAACACAACTGACGAAGTAAAAGCCAACTGACGAAGTAAAACATAAAAATGACGAACTGAAACACAACTGATGAACTAAAACACAACTGACAAATTAAAACATACCAATGACGAACTAAAACACAACTGACAAACTAAAACATACAACTGACAAACTAAAACAGAATAGACAGACTAAAACACAACTGACAAAATAAAACACAACTGACGAAGTAAAAGCCAACTGACGAAGTAAAACATAAAAATGACGAACTGAAACACAACTGATGAACTAAAACACAACTGACAAATTAAAACATACTAATGACGAACTAAAACACAACTGACAAACTAAAACATACAACTGACAAACTAAAACAGAATAGACAAACTAAAACACAACTGATGAACTAAAACATACAACTGACGAACTAAAGAATAGACGAACTAAAACATACAACTGACAAACTAAAACGCAACTGACACACTAAAACATATAACTGACGAACTAAAACAAATAACTGACGAACTAAAACACAACTGACGAACTAAAACGCAACTGACACACTAAAACATACAACTGATGAACTAAAACACAACTGACGAACTAAAACTCAAGTGACGATCCAAAACATACAACTGGCGAACTAAAACATACAACTGACAAACTAAAACACAACTGACGAACTAAAACATACAACGGACGAAGTAAAAAACAACTGATGAACTAAAACACAACTGACGAACTAAAACATACAACTGACGATGTAAAACACAACTGATCAACTAAAACACAACTGACGAACTAAAACATACAAGTGACGAAGTAAAACACAACTGATGAACTGAAACATACAATGGACGAACTAAAACATATAACTGATTAACTAAAACACAACTGACGAACTAAAACATACAACTGACGATGTAAAACACAACTGATGAACTAAAACACAACTGACGAACTAAAACATACAACTGACGATGTAAAACACAACTGATGAACTGAAACATACAACTGACAAACTAAAACTCAACTGACGATCCAAAACATACAACTAACGAACTAAAACACAATTGACGAACCAAAACACAACTGATGAACTAAAACTAAACTGACGAACTAAAACATACAACTGACGAACTAAATCACAACTGACGAACTTAAACACAACTGACGAACTAAAACATACAACTGACGATGTAAAACATACAACTGATGGACTAAAACTCAACTGACGATCCAAAACATACAACTGACGAACTAAAACACAACTGATGAAATAAAACATACAACTGACGATCTAAAACATACAACTGACGAACTAAAACAGACAACTGACGAACTAAAACATACAACTGACGAAGTAAAACATACAACTGACGAAGTAAAACACAACTGATGAACTGAAACATACAACTGACGAACTAAAACATATAACTGACGAACTAAAACATACAAGTGACGAACTAAAACACAACTGACTAACTAAAACTCAAGTGACGATCCAAAACATACAACTGGCGAACTAAAACATACAACTGACAAACTAAAACACAACTGACGAAGTAAAACACAACTGATGAACTGAAACATACAACTGACGAACTAAAACATATAACTGACGAACTAAAACATACAAGTGACGAACTAAAACACAACTGACTAACTAAAACTCAAGTGACGATCCAAAACATACAACTGGCGAACTAAAACATACAACTGACGAAGTAAAAAACAACTGATGAACTAAAACACAACTGACGAACTAAAACATACAACTGACGATGTAAAACACAACTGATGAACTAAAACACAACTGACGAACTAAAACATACAACTGACGATGTAAAACACAACTGATGAACTGAAACATACAACTGACGAACTAAAACATAGAAGTGACGAAGTAAAACACAACTGATGAACTGAAACATACAACGGACGAACTAAAACATATAACTGATTAACTAAAACACAACTGACGAACTAAAACATACAACTGACGATGTAAAACACAACTGATAAACTGAAACATACAACTGACGAACTAAAACACAACTGATGAACTAAAACACAACTGACGAACTAAAACATACAACTGACGATGTAAAACACAACTGATGAACTGAAACATACAACTGACAAACTAAAACTCAACTGACGATCCAAAACATACAACTAACGAACTAAAACACAACTGACGAACTAAAACACAACTGATGAACTAAAACTCAACTGACGAACTAAATCACAACTGACGAACTTAAACACAACTGACGAACTAAAACATACAACTGACGATGTAAAACATACAACTGATGGACTAAAACTCAACTGACGATCCAAAACATACAACTGACGAACTAAAACACAACTGATGAAATAAAACATACAACTGACGATCTAAAACATACAACTGACGAACTAAAACATACAACTGACGAACTAAAACTCAACTGACGATCCAAAACATACAACTGAAGAACTAAAACACAACTGACGAAGTAAAACACAACTGATGAACTGAAACATACAACTGACGAACTAAAACATATAACTGACGAACTAAAACATACAAGTGACGAACTAAAACACAACTGACGAACTAAAACTCAAGTGACGATCCAAAACATACAACTGGCGAACTAAAACATACAACTGACAAACTAAAACACAACTGACGAACTAAAACATACAACGGACGAAGTAAAAAACAACTGATGAACTAAAACACAACTGACGAACTAAAACATACAACTGACGATGTAAAACACAACTGATGAACTAAAACATACAACTGACGATGTAAAACACAACTGATGAACTAAAACACCACTGACGAACTAAAACATACAACTGACGATGTAAAACACAACTGATGAACTGAAACATACAACTGACGAACTAAAACATACAAGTGACGAACTAAAACACAACTGACAAACTATAACATACAACTGATGAACTAAACCTCAACTGACGATCCAAAACATACAACTGGCGAACTAAAACATACAACTGACGAACTAAAACTCAAGTGACGATCCAAAACATACAACTGGCGAACTAAAACATACAACTGACAAACTAAAACACAACTGACGAACTAAAACATACAACGGACGAAGTAAAAAACAACTGATGAACTAAAACACAACTGACGAACTAAAACATACAACTGACGATGTAAAACACAACTGATCAACTAAAACACAACTGACGAACTAAAACATACAAGTGACGAAGTAAAACACAACTGATGAACTGAAACATACAATGGACGAACTAAAACATATAACTGATTAACTAAAACACAACTGACGAACTAAAACATACAACTGACGATGTAAAACACAACTGATGAACTAAAACACAACTGACGAACTAAAACATACAACTGACGATGTAAAACACAACTGATGAACTGAAACATACAACTGACAAACTAAAACTCAACTGACGATCCAAAACATACAACTAACGAACTAAAACACAATTGACGAACCAAAACACAACTGATGAACTAAAACTAAACTGACGAACTAAAACATACAACTGACGAACTAAATCACAACTGACGAACTTAAACACAACTGACGAACTAAAACATACAACTGACGATGTAAAACATACAACTGATGGACTAAAACTCAACTGACGATCCAAAACATACAACTGACGAACTAAAACACAACTGATGAAATAAAACATACAACTGACGATCTAAAACATACAACTGACGAACTAAAACAGACAACTGACGAACTAAAACATACAACTGACGAAGTAAAACATACAACTGACGAAGTAAAACACAACTGATGAACTGAAACATACAACTGACGAACTAAAACATATAACTGACGAACTAAAACATACAAGTGACGAACTAAAACACAACTGACTAACTAAAACTCAAGTGACGATCCAAAACATACAACTGGCGAACTAAAACATACAACTGACAAACTAAAACACAACTGACGAAGTAAAACACAACTGATGAACTGAAACATACAACTGACGAACTAAAACATATAACTGACGAACTAAAACATACAAGTGACGAACTAAAACACAACTGACTAACTAAAACTCAAGTGACGATCCAAAACATACAACTGGCGAACTAAAACATACAACTGACGAAGTAAAAAACAACTGATGAACTAAAACACAGCTGACGAACTAAAACATACAACTGACGATGTAAAACACAACTGATGAACTAAAACACAACTGACGAACTAAAACATACAACTGACGATGTAAAACACAACTGATGAACTGAAACATACAACTGACGAACTAAAACATAGAAGTGACGAAGTAAAACACAACTGATGAACTGAAACATACAACGGACGAACTAAAACATATAACTGATTAACTAAAACACAACTGACGAACTAAAACATACAACTGACGATGTAAAACACAACTGATAAACTGAAACATACAACTGACGAACTAAAACACAACTGATGAACTAAAACACAACTGACGAACTAAAACATACAACTGACGATGTAAAACACAACTGATGAACTGAAACATACAACTGACAAACTAAAACTCAACTGACGATCCAAAACATACAACTAACGAACTAAAACACAACTGACGAACTAAAACACAACTGATGAACTAAAACTCAACTGACGAACTAAATCACAACTGACGAACTTAAACACAACTGACGAACTAAAACATACAACTGACGATGTAAAACATACAACTGATGGACTAAAACTCAACTGACGATCCAAAACATACAACTGACGAACTAAAACACAACTGATGAAATAAAACATACAACTGACGATCTAAAACATACAACTGACGAACTAAAACATACAACTGACGAACTAAAACTCAACTGACGATCCAAAACATACAACTGAAGAACTAAAACACAACTGACGAAGTAAAACACAACTGATGAACTGAAACATACAACTGACGAACTAAAACATATAACTGACGAACTAAAACATACAAGTGACGAACTAAAACACAACTGACGAACTAAAACTCAAGTGACGATCCAAAACATACAACTGGCGAACTAAAACATACAACTGACAAACTAAAACACAACTGACGAACTAAAACATACAACGGACGAAGTAAAAAACAACTGATGAACTAAAACACAACTGACGAACTAAAACATACAACTGACGATGTAAAACACAACTGATGAACTAAAACATACAACTGACGATGTAAAACACAACTGATGAACTAAAACACCACTGACGAACTAAAACATACAACTGACGATGTAAAACACAACTGATGAACTGAAACATACAACTGACGAACTAAAACATACAAGTGACGAACTAAAACACAACTGACAAACTATAACATACAACTGATGAACTAAACCTCAACTGACGATCCAAAACATACAACTGGCGAACTAAAACATACAACTGACGAACTAAAACTCAACTGACGATCCAAAACATACAACTGACGAACTTATACACAACTGATGAACTAAAACACAACTGACGAACTAAAACATACAACTGACGAAGTAAAACACAACTGATGAACTAAAACATACAACTGACGAACTAAAACATATAACTGACGAACTAAAACATACAAGTGACGATCCAAAACATACAACTGGCGAACTAAAACATACAAATGATGAACTAATACTCAACTGACGATCCAAAACATACAACTGACGAACTAAAACACAACTGATGAAATAAAACATACAACTGACGATCTAAAACATACAACTGACGAACTAAAACATACAACTGACGAACTAAAACTCAACTGACGATCCAAAACATACAACTGACGAACTAAAACACAACTGATAAACTAAAACACAACTGATGAACTAAAACATACAACTGACGAAGTAAAACATACAAGTGACGAACTAAAACACAACTGATGAACTAAAACATACAACTGACGAACTAAAACTCAAGTGACGATCCAAAACATACAACTGGCGAACTAAAACATACAAATGATGAACTAAAACTCAACTGACGATCCAACACATACAACTGACGAAGTAAAACATACAACTGACGAAGTAAAACACAACTGATGAACTAAAACATACAACTGACGAAGTAAAACACAACTGATGAACTGAAACATACAACTGATGAACTGAAACATACAACTGACGAACTAAAACACAACTGATGAACTAAAACATACAACTGATGAAGTAAAACACAACTGATGAACTGAAACATACAACTGACGAACTAAAACATATAACTGACGAACTAAAACATACAAGTGACGAACTAAAACTCAAGTGACGATCCAAAACATACAACTGATGAACTAAAACACAACTGACGAACTAAAACATACAACTGACGAAGTAAAACACAACTGATGAATTGAAACATACAACTGGCGAACTAAAACATACAACTGACGAAGTAAAACACAACTGATGAACTAAAACATACAACTGACGAAGTAAAACACAACTGATGAACTGAAACATACAACTGACGAACTAAAACATATAACTGATGAACTAAAACATACAAGTGACGAAGTAAAACACAACTGATGAACTAAAACATACAACTGACGAAGTAAAACACAACTGATGAACTAAAACATACAACTGACGAAGTAAAACACATAACTGACGAACTAAAACATACAAGTGATGAATAAAACACAACTGACGAACTAAAACTCAAGTGACGATCCAAAACATACAATTGATGAACTAAAACACAACTGACGAACTAAAACATGCAACTGACGAAGTAAAACACAACTGATGAATTGAAACATACAACTGACGAACTAAAACATACAAGTGACGAACTAAAACACAACTGACAAACTAAAACATACAACTGATGAACTAAAACTCAAATGACGATCCAAAACATACAACTGACGAACTAAAACACAACTGACGAACTAAAACATACAACTGACAAACTAAAACTCAAGTGACGAACTAAAACATACAACTGACGAAGTAAAACACAACTGATGAACTGAAACATACAACTGACGAACTAAAACATATAAGTGACGAACTAAAACACAACTGACAAACTAAAACATACAACTGATGAACTAAAACTCAACTGACGATCCAAAACATACAACTGACAAACTAAAACACAACTGACGAGCTAAAACATACAACTGACGAACTAAAACATATAACTGACGAACTAAAACATACAAGTGACGAACTAAAACACAACTGACGAACTAAAACATACAACTGATGAACTAAAACATAGAACTGATGAACTAAAACATACAAGTGACGAACTAAAACACAACTGATGAACTAAAACATACAACTGACAAACTAAAACAACTGATGAACGAAAACACAACTGACGAACTAAAACAACTGATTAACTAAAACTCAACTGACGAACTAAAACACAACTGATGAACTAAAACACAACTGATGAAGTAAAACACAACTGATGAACTGAAACACAACTGACGAACTAAAACACAACTGATGAACTAAAACACAACTGACAAAGTAAAACACAACTGACGAACTAAAACATACAACTGACGAACTAAAACTCAACTGATGAACTAAAACATACAAGTGATGAACTAAAACACAACTGATGAACTAAAACACAACTGACGAACTAAAACACAACTGACGAAGTAAAACACAACCGACAAAGTAAAACATACAACTGATAGACTAAAACATACAACTGACGAAGTTAAACATACAACTGACGAACTCAAACATACAACTGACGAAGTAAAACATACAACTGATGAACTAAAACACAACTGATGAACTAAAACACAACTGACGAAGTAAAACACAACCGACAAAGTAAAACATACAACTGATAGACTAAAACATACAACTGACGAAGTTAAACATACAACTGACGAACTCAAACATACAACTGACGAAGTAAAACATACAACTGATGAACTAAAACTCAACTGACGAACTAAAACATACAACTGACGAACTAAAACAACTGATGAACTAAAACACAACTGATTACCTAAAACTCAACTGACGAACTAAAACATACAACTAACAAACTAAAACAACTGATTAACTAAAACTCAACTGACGAACTAAAACACAACTGACGAAGTAAAACATACAACTGACGAAGTAAAACACAACCGACAAAGTAAAACATACAACTGATGGACTAAAACATACAACTGACGAAGTAAAACATACAACTGACGAACTCAAACACAACTGACGAAGTAAAACATACAACTGATGAAGTAAAACATACAACTGATGAACTAAAACACAACTGATGAACTAAAACTCAACTGACGAACTGAAACATACAACTGACGAACTAAAACAACTGATGAACTAAAACACAACTGATGAACTAAAACTCAACTGACGAACTGAAACATACAACTGACGAACTAAAACAACTGATGAAGTAAAACTCAACTGATGAACTAAAACACAACTGATGAACCAAAACACAACTGACGAACTAAAACACAACTGATGAACTAAAACTCAACTGACGAACTAAAACACAACTGATGAACTAAAACACAACTGACGAAGTAAAACACAACTGACAAAGTAAAACACAACTGATGAACTAAAACATACAACTGACGAACTAAAACTCAACTGATGAACTAAAACATACAACTGACGAAGTAAAACATACAACTGATGAACTAAAACAGAACTGATGAAGTAAAACACAACTGATGAAGTAAAACACAACTGATGAACTAAAACACAACTGATGAACTGAAACATACAACTGACGAACTAAAACAACTGATGAACTAAAACACAACTGATGAACTAAAACACAACTGATGAAGTAAAACACAACTGATGAACTAAAACACAACTGATGAAGTAAAACACAACTGACAAAGTAAAACACAACTGATGAACTAAAACATACAACTGACGAACTAAAACTCAACTGATGAACTAAAACACAACTGATGAACTAAAACTCAACTTACGAACTAAAACACAACTGATGAACTAAAACACAACTGACGAAGTAAAACACAACTGACAAAGTAAAACACAACTGATGAACTAAAATATACAACTGATGAACTAAAACACACAACTGATGAACTAAAACATACAACTGATGAACTAAAACACAACTGACGAACTAAAACACACAACTGATGAAGTAAAACACAACTGACGAACTAAAACATACAACTGACGAACTAAAACTCAACTAATTTTTTACAGAACACATTGATTCTAATGTTTAATCCTGAACAGTCAGCTGTGGGTTACCTTTTCAATTTAATGAAATTTAAGTTACATTTTAGTCATTTTCTGCCTTAATATCCGTTTTAGCATTTTAGCAAAATGCTAAATGTTAGCAGATTACCATGCTAACTGTATATATGTTCAAATGCTGACTCATGTTTCAAACATCACTGAAGTCCAGTTCAGACAGACTTCTGTCTGTAGACGGTTTTAATATCGTCAGTGTTGTTTTTCATATGTGGGTCGTGTTTCTGAGATGTCCTAAATAGGCCACCGTTTTGTTTTGTCTGATGGTTTGTACTTTCTTATAACTCAATGAAAATAAATAAATAAATAAAAGCTGCCCCCTGCAGGTCACAGTGTGTAACTGCTCTCTGTTGTTATTAACAGGCGGCAGAGCTGCTGTCTCCAGAGCGTCCTGCAGCTCAGGGGCCTCGAGTCCCCGAGGAGTCCAGAGGAGAGGAGGCCGGCCCCGGGGTGAGTGTGGGCCCGAGAGCCGCTGTTTATCAGGACCAAGACACACACACACACACACACACACTCTTATTCTTCTTCTCTTCACAGGAAGTTGAGGATGATGTTACCATGGGAACAGATGCAGGCCCAGCCGCCAAACTCTGTAAAACTGAGTCTCAAACACACCTGTCACCAAGGTACACACACACACACACACACACACACACACAGCATCGACACTGAGTCGCCATGTAACAGTGTGACATCATCTTTGTCATCATCAGGCTTCAGATCTTAAAGTGACAGTTGCTGTAAAAACACCTGAGCAGGTGATACAGCCTGTGACTCTGACAAGTTCATCTGTCAGCTGTCTGTCTGCTCTCTCTACAGTAAGACAGGAAGTCCGCTGTCTGTCTGCTCTCTCTACAGTAAGACAGGAAGTCCGCTGTCTGTGTGCTCTCTCTACAGTAAGACAGGAAGCCAGCTGTCTGTCTGCTCTCTCTACAGTAAGATAGGAAGCCAGCTGTCTGTGTGCTCTCTCTACAGTAAGACAGGAAGTCCGCTGTCTGTCTGCTCTCTCTACAGTAAGACAGGAAGTCCGCTGTCTGTCTGCTCTCTCTACAGTAAGATAGGAAGCCAGCTGTCTGTCTGCTCTCTCTACAGTAAGACAGGAAGTCCGCTGTCTGTCTGCTCTCTCTACAGTAAGACAGGAAGCCAGCTGTCTGTCTGCTCTCTCTACAGTAAGACAGGAAGTCCGCTGTCTGTCTGCTCTCTCTACAGTAAGATAGGAAGCCAGCTGTCTGTGTGCTCTCTCTACAGTAAGACAGGAAGTCCGCTGTCTGTGTGCTCTCTCTACAGTAAGACAGGAAGCCAGCTGTCTCGCCATCCTTGGAGTGTCTCCATGAAGGACAGACAGAACTCTAGAGGGACAGACAGGACCAGCAGTGTCGACAGTGAGACGTCTGACTACAGGATACCTCCTCCACAGGTGAGACAGACACAGATATCATCATGTTATTAGTTATCATAGTCATATTATTAATATATTAATTTATGATGAGTTTTGAGAATAAACAGCTCCAGAGGATGTTGTGTTGTCTTCATACAACCATCAGAACCTTAACAACTAAAAGTCTGGACAGTTTGAACCTCTCTGAGGTCACCGACAGTCTGTCTCACCACCTGGTGTCACTGTGGCTCCTCCCTCCTCCAGGTGAATGTTAATGATGGTAAACTTTGACCAGCAGTCTAACATGAGCGCAGATAACACGCAGCTATTATTTTGAGAGCACCAAGTGTGTAAACCAACACAAATATACAGTATGTGTATGTGCTCTTCATGTCTTCGTTAGGACGTCTGGTCTGTCCTCACGTCTCCAAAGGGCTGTTTTAGTCAGAAGTACTGATGTGTGTTTTCAGGTTGCCAGGAAGTCGGTCCTGGATCAGCTGAACCACATCCTGTTCTCTGACGATCAGATTCCTGATTCTATCATCCTGATTAACACCACGGACTGGCAGGGACAGGTCTGCCTGTCTGTCTGTCTGTCTGTCTGTCTGCCTCTCTGTCTCTCTGCCTGTCTGCCTGCCTGTCTGTCTGCCTGCCTGTCTGTCTGTCTGTCTGTCTGTCTGTCTGTAAACCTGCCTGTCTGTCTGTCTGTCTGTCTGTCTGTCTGTCTGTCTGTAAACCTGCCTGTCTGTCTGCCTGCCTGTCTGTCTATCTGTCTGTAAACCTGCCTGTCTGTCTGTCTGTCTGTCTGTCTGTCTGCCTGCCTGTCTGTCTGCCTGTCTGTCTGCCTGTCTGTTTGTACATGATACACTATGATGAAGGGGAAATGTCTCTCGTCCCCCTCTGTCTGTCTGTCTGTCTGCCTGTCTGTCTGTCTGTCTGTCTGTCTCTCTGTCTCTCTGCCTGTCTGCCTGCCTGTCTGTCTGCCTGCCTGTCTGTCTGTCTGTCTGTCTGTCTGTCTGTAAACCTGCCTGTCTGCCTGTCTGTCTGTCTGTCTGTCTGTCTGTCTGCCTGTCTGTCTGCCTGCCTGTCTGTCTGCCTGTCTGTCTGCCTGTCTGTTTGTACATGATACACTATGATGAAGGGGAAATGTCTCTCGTCCCCCTCTGTCTGTCTGCCTGTCTGTCTGTCTGCCTGCCTGCCTGCCTGCCTGCCTGTCTGTCTGTCTGTCTGTCTGTCTGCCTGCCTGTCTGTCTGTAAACCTGTCTGTCTGTCTGTCTGTCTGCCTGCCTGTCTGTCTGCCTGTCTGTCTTTCCGTCTGCCTGTTTGTCTGCCTGTCTGTCTGTACATGATACACTATGATGAAGGGGAAATGTCTCTCGTCCCCCTCTGTCTGTCTGTCTGTCTGCCTGCCTGTCTGTCTGTCTGTCTGTCTGTCTGTATGTCTGCCTGCCTGTCTGTCTGTAAACCTGTCTGTGTGTCTGTCTGTCTGTCTGTCTGCCTGCCTGTCTGTCTGCCTGTCTGTCTTTCCGTCTGCCTGTCTGTCTGTACATGATACACTATGATGAAGGGGAAATGTCTCTCGTCCCCCTCTGTCTGTCCTCAGTATCTGTCGGAGCTTCTTTTCGATCAGCCAATCGTGTGCACCGTCTCAGCAGCTGATGTTCAGGCCGCCTTCAGCGCCGTCATCAGTCGGATCCAGAGATTGTAAGAATCCTGATCAATACTTTTACTGGTCAGTATGAGAGCAGCTGCAGCCTGTTGAACGTAACGTTACGCCGTAACTAAAACAAAGCAGTCCCGTATTAACTGTTGCCATGGAAACGGTATAGACTAATGATGGAGCCAGAGGAACATCTTTTCTCTGCACATCCTGTTGATGTTTACGATGACACGAAACATTTAAATAGATTATTATTATTTTATTATTATTATAATATTTTGACATTAATGGCAACGTTAATGTCAGTTCATTACCACTTGATAAATAATAGTAATACTAATAAATACTTTTGCTCCTTTGTGTAGCCTTGAATGAGCTCCGTACTGATCAATGTGCTGATTTTTGGTGATCAGTCAAAAGCAGATGCTAAAAGTGAACATTGATTCTTGTGATGCATTCACTGGCAATAGGAACTGCCACTTGCACCGCTTGGTTGCCTACATACTACAATACCCATGAGCCTCGGCCACTGTTGCCATGGAGAAACGGTCAGTCTGCGGCGCAAATCAGAGCGGGAGTGAATTCAACATGCTTCATCATCACAGTTGAGAACAAAACATGTTGCCATGGTTACTGAATTCACCCAAAAGTGACCCAGAAATTAAAAGAGAACTTAATCTGAAGCTCTGTGATTGGATGTTTGTGAGTGAAATGTACGTTGGGAGTCGTAGTTAAAATCTGTCCACAGACTTCTTGAACCAGATATTTTGTTCTGAGGATTTAACCACGACAGTCTCATGTCCAGGTTTACTGCAGGACCCCGGTCTGCCCGATAGACCTCCTCCCACCTTAGCCTTTGTCAGTGAGGAAACATCACTTCTGTGCTTTGGTCTAGTCCACTCAGTTTATTCGTAGTACACTTGTGTTGATTTTACCCTCAAACCTTCGATCAGCTGCTGCGACAGGCTGCTGACTGGAGTCATCAATAACCAATCATATCGGTAATATATTAATAATTTGAGGTATGATCTGAATGTGTTTTCCAGCTGTAACTGTAACTCCCAGACGCCGCCCACTGTGAAGGTGGCGGTGGGCGGGGACCAGAGCTACCTCAGCACCGCCCTCTGCTGCTTTGTAGAGCAGCTGGCCAGCAAGACGCCTGATTGGCTGAACTACGTCCGCTTTCTCATCCTCCCTGTTGGTACGCAAGGACTCAGCACAAACACATCTTATGACATATAAACCAGCTCGCCATGAACCTTCCCATGATGCTCCTTGTGTTTATCACCTCACCAGGAGCCCACCCGCTGGCCAAGTACCTGGCATCCCTGGACAGTAAATTCAACAGCCTGTTCATGGACGCCGGCTGGAGGGAGCTGTTTGGTCGTCTGGAGCCTCCTCCTCTCGGTACCTCTATGTTCCCCGAAGGAGGGATGAGACTGGGGGGTCCTCACAGAGACTCTAGTGAACCCTGACCTTTGGTGCCACTGTCAGATCCAAATCCTCCCCCTGACCAACATGTCAGTTTAAAACTAATGAAGAACCTGATTTAGCTGACTGTTCCTCAGACGCCTCCGTCAGGACACATTTTGGCAGATAATCAAATGAACCCAAATGTACCTGCATGATCTTTTCTGTAGTGACACCAACACATAGATACACAAGATATCTGCTCACCTGCAGGACTCAGGGTCCCCAGAGTGCAATTCTGTTCAGTCGTATTCATGTAGCGCCAAATCACAACAAAAGTCATCTCATGACACTTCACATAAAGAGCAGGTTTGGCTCTTTATAATATTATTACAGAGAACCAACATTTCCCACCATGAGAAGCACTATGGAGACAGTGGAGAGGAAAACCTTCCTTTAAGAGGCAGAAACCTCGAACAGAACCAGACTGTAGGTGGGCGGTCATCTGCTTTGACCGGATGGGCCGTATGGACTCATGAGACCCCCCTCACCTTTCTTCTAGTGCCGCTTTACATGATTTTCTCGTGGTGGGAATCTTTGAGAATCTCGATTAAGAACTCAAGAGACAGTATGTCATAATCTAAGTCCCAACTTTTTGATTTTACACCTCAGGACAAACCTTCAGATGTAAATATTGACTGTCGTACTGTTTGACAGGCGAAGCTCAATGACCAATGGTCTGTTTCTGTTTGTCAGATGCTGTCGGTGTAGCGGGTCGAGTGTCTCAGTATCTGACCGGAGCTGCTGTTTCTCACTTGTGTCCAATCTCAGAGGCCATGCTGACCTGCAAACACAAGAGGTACTTTTCTTAACTGCCACTGTCAGGATCAGACCTTCAACTTCTCTTTCACTCGTATGGACGTTTATAACAATTACAGAGTGAGAGTAGTGCGTCTGACTCTGTGTGGTGTTGGACCAAACTTCATGGGACTGTCTTTAAGGTACCAGACATGACATCAGCGTCACCTCCCTGTAGTTGTAGAGGAACAAATCATTAACTAAGTAAAGAAGTTAATACAGCACCAAAACTTCAAAAGAATAGTCTCCTCTAATACACATTTTACATGAATTTATAATGTCCAGTTCATAATTGAGTGCAACAACATCACATCACTAAACTAGCTCATAGCATGCTGGAAATGATTTAGAATAAGGACAGAATCCATAGCAGGAAAAGCTAACATTAGCGACAGCTCTGTTCTTTTTAAATGTCCCAGCCAACCATGACAGTGTGAACAATACCAGGAGCCTGAAACTGAAGCAGTTAAATTGAACTCATCATTCATAGGATTATTTACACCTGTGCACCCGGGCCTGTAGCGTTCCTGGCATCATCCCACCCCCACCTCCACAGTTCCGGTGCCACAACCAACCAGTACAGGTTGCTAAAGCAGCAACAAGGGGAACCCTCACCGGCTTCCCACCTGGGAGCAGAGCCGGTGTCTTTATTAGAAGGCATGACTAAACCGAGGTTCTACTAATGGGAAGTGAATTTTGGATTTCAAATCAAGACGTGAGTGGAGGATTCACCCAAGTTAAGGCAAAGGTTGTATGACTCTATTCATCTATGTAAAGAGACAAGAAATAACAGGAGAGAGTAAAATAGCAGAATGACCTGGAGACCCTGGTGAGTTCCTGGTCCCTAGTCAGACAAACACACACACACACACAGCCAGTGCGTACGTTGCTAGCTAGCTACAGCTAACGAAATTAGACCTTCTTCTTGTCCTGTCTAACCTGATTCTGGCCTGTTTCTCTAACCAACATGTGGATTTGGTTCTGATTTTGGTCCCACGCGTGTCTGAAGAGACTTTTTGAAGTCTTTTGGGTTTGGCTGTAGCACTTGCTGCAGTATTTGTTACGGGATTCAGAGAATCCTAATTTGGCCAAAGAACCTGTCCGTCTCAAAGGTCCCGTGTGTAGTTTCCTGGTGAACGAACACAGTCCTAAACATTTGAAAAGCCATTTTTCATATTTTAAAACCTGCATTGTTGATATGCATATTTTTTTGGTAGCTGTCTTCTTCCTCCTTTTCCTGGAACGTGGCTTCATATTTTGGCAGGACGGCAAAACGAAACGCGCATGACGATATGTTGCAATAGTGATGTCTTATTGTTTACAAGGAATGGAATAAAATATATGAAATCAAATTATTTCGTGTCTATTATCTTATGTAATTATTGTAGTAATGCATGTAGCTATAAAATGCTCACCTAATTTCACCGTCCTGCTCTTGTCCACTTAAATGATATCCGTCTGCCTGAATCCATGTGAATGCAGCATTAGGCCACAGAGGGCGCTGTTGCTGTAAAACCCTTTGAGGCAAATTTGTGATTTTGGGCTATAAAAATAAAACTGACTTGTCTTGACCAGCGATCAGATAATCCTCACATCAGAAGAAGATCAGTGACCTGCTGAGAGCTGAACTTGTGTGAAAACTGTCCTGGCATTGTATTTGTGAGGAGACGTTGGGGGTTTTCACATTCACTTCAATATAGTCACTTCAGTGCAGAGTTTATCACATTAGCATCTAGTGGACATTAGAGGAATGACAGTGCAACACAACATTTACAGAGAAAATCTTTGACTCTAATTTAATGACTAAATTTTGCCGCTTATTGTTTGATTCTGAACTCTGGTCTTCTTCTGCAGCCCCGACGACGACTCCTGTCAGAAGTTTGTTCCTTTTATTGGGGTAAGAAATACTGTCAACTACTACTATTACTACAATTACTGCATAAAATACTACACTCGACTGACTGTCCTACAGTTGTTACAGACAGTTTAACCTGTAATTGTCTCGGGTTTATGGGATACGGTGTCTGTCGATTACTTTTCAACAAATCAGTTCACACTTATGAAGCGAGCCACACGACACACTGTTGAGAAAGAACAAAGCTGCAGTTTTAATTATTAGTGATGTTACAAATGTCAATGGATTCTGTGCGTCCTGTCGGTGGAGTAGAACTGCAGTATTGATTCTGTGTTGATGACTGAAGAGGTCAGATGTTCCACATCAAACTGAACTTCTGTGTTTGTGTCTGTTCTCAGCTGGTGAAGGTCGGCATCGTGGAGCAGAACTTCCTGTCCACCTCAGGTAGACCACCTCACCTGTCACCTCCTCCCCCTTCACCTCACTGTGCCCTCTGAACTCTGGATTCAGTCAGTCTCGATTCTGTTCAAATTATTTAGATTTATTTCATCTTTAGTGCATAATTTTGGTACATTCATTTTCATTTTCTTCAGCAAACGTTTAAACATTTGAAGAGGAGCTCCAGTCTTTCATCACACATGCTTCTCTCTCCACAGTTGACTCTGATGACATCATACTGGGATCTCCACCCTCTCAATCAGCACCGATCAGCATCACCTCCACACCTCCTCCCTCCCCCTCCATCAGGTACTTCCTGTTTACAGCAGGACTACTTTTTTCAAAATGATGGCTGTTACTCCGATAACAACCATAACCTCCTTCATGTGTCTCCTCCTCCTGTCTGTCCAGCTGTCCAGTGGAGGTGATGGGTCTGCAGGTGGACTACTGGAGCAGTCAGGGCGGAGGAGGAGGAGGAGGAGAGCGGAGGAAGGAGGTGGGGGTGAAGAACACACTGAAGAGCAACTTCCGCTGTCTGCAAGTGTCGAGGATCAGCGGAGGAGAGCTGATGAGCATGACGGTGGTGACCAAAGAGAAGAACAAGAAAGGTGAGGAAGAGGTGAGATGATGATGATGAGGAAGGTGGTGATGGTGACGATGAAGATGATGGGGATGATGATGAAGGTGTGTGTCTGTCAGTCATGTTCCTCAGTAAGAAGACGAAGGAGAAGGAGGCGGAGTCAAGGAGTCAGCTGATCGAAGGAATCAGCAGACTGATCTGTACCTCCAAACACCAACACACACTGAGAGGTACAACACACACACACACACACACACTGAGAGGTACAGCACACACACACACACACACACACTGAGAGGTACAGCACACACACACACACACACACACTGAGAGGTACAACACACACACACACACACACACACACACACTGAGAGGTACAGCACACACACACACACACACACACTGAGAGGTACAGCACACACACACACTGAGAGATACAACACACACACACACACACACACACTGAGAGGTACAGCACACACACACACACACACACACACACACTGAGAGATACAACACACACACACACACACACACACTGAGAGGTACAACACACACACACACACACACACACACTGAGAGGTACAACACACACACACACACACACACACTGAGAGGTACAACACACACACACACACACACACACACACACACACACTGAGAGGTACAACACACACACACACACACACACACACTGAGAGGTACAACACACACACACACACTGAGAGGTACAGCACACACACACACACACACACACTGAGAGGTACAACACACACACACACACACACACACACACACACACTGAGAGGTACAACACACACACACACACACACACACACACACACACACTGAGAGATACAACACACACACACACACACACACACACTGAGAGGTACAACACACACACACACACACACACACACTGAGAGGTACAGCACACACACACACACACACACACTGAGAGGTACAACACACACACACACACACACACACACACACACACTGAGAGATACAACACACACACACACACACACACACACTGAGAGGTACAGCACACACACACACACACACACACTGAGAGGTACAGCACACACACACACACACACACACACACACTGAGAGATACAACACACACACACACACACACACACTGAGAGGTACAACACACACACACACACACACACACACTGAGAGGTACAACACACACACACACACACACACACTGAGAGGTACAACACACACACACACACACACACACACTGAGAGGTACAGCACACACACACACACACACACACTGAGAGGTACAACACACACACACACACACACACACACACACACACTGAGAGGTACAACACACACACACACACACACACACACACACACACACTGAGAGATACAACACACACACACACACACACACACTGAGAGGTACAACACACACACACACACACACACTGAGAGGTACAACACACACACACACACACACACACTCATGTTCACTGTCTTAGATTAGCGTGTTAGCATGCTAACATGCTGATGTTTAGCAGGTATAATGTGTTAGCATGCTAACATGCTGATGTTTAGCAGGTGTATAATGTTCACCGTCTTAGATTAGCGTGTTAGCATGCTAACATGCTGATGTTTAGCAGGTGTATAATGTGATAGCATGCTAACATTAGCTAGTTAGCAGTAAACTCAGAGTCCAGCTGAGGCTGATGGACGTCATCAGTGGTGAAGTTCCTCCTGAGGGGGCCGTGAGGGGCCACATCTCGTCACAGTCCACCCAGCAGCTGCTGCTGATGCACTGATGAAATCCTGCTGACACGTTTATTGGCTGTAATGAAAGAGTGTCACCTTCGTCTCGCTCTCAGTCTCTATAGACGGCGTGGAGTGGAACGATGTGAAGTTCTTCCAGCTGGCTGCTCAGTGGCCGACTCACGTCAAACACTTTCCTGTGGGGATCTTTGGCTACAGCAAACCCTGATGACCCCCCCCCCCCCCCCTTCTCTTCATCACCTCCTCAACAGTTTTGTACCAGCAGCGGGGCAGAAACCTTGTTTGCCTTTTTTCACTCACATCATGTTGGAATAGAAATATTTGTACCTTGTAAGTTACTTTTTAATTATTTATATTCATACTGCTGATATTTATTACTAACTGTAAATACTTTGCGCAGCCTCAACTGTATGTGTCTGATAATAATAATAACAATAATAGTAATGCTGTTTGTATGTGGATTAACTGAGTTAGTTTGATTTGATTTTTCAGTTCTTCAAAGTTGGATTCATATTTATGTGGAGCTGCTGTCATAGCAACAAGTCTTCAAACCCAAACGTACAGAAGTGCAGCTTATTAACAGTTAATGGTCTGAGGGGTCCGAGGGGTCAGAGCCTCTGTGTGAAGTGACTGTTGGTCAAAAGACCACAGAGAGACACAAAACTACCACAGAGACAGTCTTTCAGTCTGGGTTAGAGGTGCTGGACCTTGCTGAGATCAGCTCTGTCAGGACGGTTTCTGTTCATCAATGGTGACAATTTGTGTGTCAAAGTTCACCAAAGTTGAATTCAACTGGAAAATGTTCATAAATGTACCCCGAACCACTCTGCCACACATTCTCACTGTTCAAGTTGCTGGTGTGGCCACACCTTCAAGCAGAGCTGTAGTGGAAGGGAAACTCAGTTTAACTGCCATTTTGACTTTATCACATTTTTACAATGACATCAGTAAAGAAGGTCAGGTATTTCCAAATATTCCAGCTGGGAATGCCCTAAACACCACAGTACCCAGGATCCTACAAAGCTCAGCCAGAATTACATCATTTTGTGTTTCATGTAGTTTTCTTGTGTGTGTGTTTATGGACTCGTCACACTGCAGCTCACTGCAGTGCTTTAACTTTAACCCTTTAAAGGCAGTCAGCAATTTTGTTTAATATGTGAAAAACTTGTAGGATGTTTTAAACAATAAACAAATGGAGGTGTCTTTGTTCACAGTTTTATAGTGTCATTTCCATACTCTCTCCTTCACTCTATCTCTGGATTTTATCTGTCATGTTAGAGAAAATAGTTTTCAGTGCTAAACTAGTGCGACCGAGGTGATACCAAAAAAAGTACCAGGTACTATCCACAACTTTTGCCAAAGGAAAACCAAAAACAAATGATTCCAAGCGAGTCGAGTTGAGCTGTGCCGCACCATGCTGTGGAAATTAGGCATTAGTCTGGTTTCCAGTAACAGTAGGTTCTGTGGGTATTACTCACAACAATCATATTGAAAACAAATTTTATGACCGAAACTTAGTCAACAATTTCTGTGGACCAATCAGAGAGGAGAAAGATTTGTAAACATTCAAGAGGAAAGACAACATGTCACTCACTGTACTTTAATATTTGAAGGAAAGACACTGCATTCTGTTGTCAGATGATACGCAACAGCTCTCCTGTTTACGTCATCCAATAGGCATCCATTTTACAGTTGGCTGCTGTTTCCAAACAACCAATCATATCACAGAACATCATGACATCTTCTTCTCAGTGTTCTTTGAGGTTACGTATGCATTCACACACAAACATACACAATTATATTTTCTCAAACATTTTGAATCCACTGCTGCAGCAGCTCCGAGTGTAGAGTCTCTGTTTTAAAGAGTTCATGGTCTCAGTGCAGCAAAGACCTTTAACGGCTTCAACAACAAACTCAGGATCCTCCTACGCACAAAATTAACTATATTTCAAACTCAGTGCAGATATTCATTTCGGTGTAACACTACTGCTCCAGTCGCCTTTAACATCAAAAGTCCTGCAGGTTTTCAGAATTCTACAACATGTCCCGCCTCCTTCATCACCACAGCTGTTTGTCGTTACTACTGTGGTTGTGGTTTATGTTATACATTGCTTAAAGGTACAGGTGAAGGATTTATGATACAGGTAAATGTCTTTAAATGTTCAGGAGGTATGTGAGGATGAAGATAGTCCAATAGTGGAGGTCACCAGCAGCCAGAGAACAGTCCAATGTGGACACCAGAGTAAGTCAAAAAGAAGTTTCAGGAGTCTTGAGGGTTCCAGAATAATAAAAATCCATCAAGACTGTCAAGAACACGTAGAATCCGTCAGGAACCTTTGGGAGCTCTCAAAACCCATCAAAGATATTTTGAACGTGTTAGACCTTTAAAGAACCTAAAAGAATTATACAGTTAGAATATTGAGAGATGGGTTAGGGGTTGGCTAACCCTCAAAATGTTAAGAAACCTGTCAGATCATCAAAAAAGCTATTAGGTGTTAAACCAAGCCATCAGAAATGAACCTTTAGACATCCACCCAACATTTAGACAAATAGAAACAGAAATTATAGGTACCTGTCCGAATATGCAGGAACCTATTGGAACCTTTAGAAATCCATCAGAACTGTTAATCAAGAACCTGTTAGAACCTGTCGGGACCGTCAGAGGCAGAACTTTTAGAAGCCCTTTATGTGGCAGTAGGCCTCCAGCGAGGAGAAGACAATGTACATTAACCACAGGCTGAAGAACAGGCAGGTGGTGAGGACCTTGGGGACTCGGGGTCCACCGAGCTCCCCGCCGATCTCGGGCCGGCGGCGATAGATGAGGACAGCAATGCAGATGAAGGCGAAGATGGTGAAGAGTGTGACGGAGAAGGCCAGCGTGCCCGGGTCGACCCTGAACTCCTTGCCATTGGAGTAGTGGTAGATGGCAGCAATGGACCAGGCCACACCAATACCCAGAAAGACGTTAACAGCGTTACTTCCTGTCACATTGCCGATGGAGGCATCGGCATATTGGTCCTGGGTGGCTGCCATCTTACTGGCAAAGGTGTCTGAGGGAAAGATACAGTGGAGAGGAGATGCTATGTTTGAGATCCATCACGTTGCAGCAAACTGTGAATCAGTGATTGTGCAATGCTACATCATTGTTGGTTATTGTCACCAATTTGTTAAAACGTGGCTGCTGAACAGACTCGAAATGAATATAGTCAATTCTGATTCTTACTTAGTCTAAAGTACCTTTGGAAAACAGCATCTGCCTAAATAAAAGTAATGTATTGTAATTCAAAGTGAGGACAGTGGAACAGGTTTCAGACCTGGTACAGATGTGCCCAAAGCTACGAACACCACAGCCGTGACGGAGTCTTTGAGGCCGACTGTGCAGCCGAAATGTGATGCCAGGTCACCGATCACCGCCGTCAGTATGCCAATGACGGAGATAGAGACGACGAAGCAGGCCCAGCCGTTCCAGTAGTCGGTGGGAGGAACGAAGGCAAACAGAAGCTTCCAGAAGACGGTGAGGAAGTGCATGACGTAGTCAAAACAGGAGGGCAGCTTCTCCTCACCACACTCATTGTCATCATCATCACCTGGGCAGGAGAGGGAGGCAGAGCCAGGAGTCAACACTGATTTATATTTAAAGCTTGTGCGGTTTGAAGTCCAATGACTTTTATCTATATGTAAGTCAATAATGGAGCCCGTTTCCTTTGCCACACTTTTACCTGTCCTCAGTTTTACTACCCCAGATCTACAGGCTTGTGAGGAAGCACCAACTCCCTCACCAACTATTTGCTAAACCCCCTCTTTGGTTAAGAAAGGTGGAAAGAATTCTCATATACAATTTTCTTTCTTTTCTTTATTTAATTTATGGTTTCAACATTCATTTAGAAATACATCATTAAGATTTTCTTAAGAATATATTAAGGCATGCTGGCAAAGCCATAACCTGTTTGAGTCCTTTGTGGAGGCCATCTTGTGCTGGTAAGCACGCCTCAACTATAGCCCTTTTATGTGGTGTATGAAGTGGGCGGGTTCTCCAATTTGATTGGTCAAAGGATGTGTGATAAATGACAGTGCTGACCTGATAGGCCAGTTTGAACTGGCAAGGCGGGCCTCATACTATAAATGTGAGTGCAATGAGAGAGAGAGGGGGCTGGTTGAGGAAGAGCAGCACCAGAATTGTTTGAGCAGTGAATGAGTAAGAAGTGTTTTTTTTCTAACTCTCTTTTGTGTCATTTTTGTTTGTTTTTGTTTGTTTTTTTGTTTTTTTGGAGACTGAGAATAAAAGTCTACCTAATTTTTTCAGCATAACTCCCTGCCTGTGTGATGTTTTTTTGTCCTCCATGAGTCTCACCATGCTTCCCCGCACCTCACCTTGCAACAAGGCTGAAGCTTTTTTTTCCGAAATTCAAACAACCAGAGTTTCAACCAGAGGTCCAGCTCTTACCAGCGCTGACTGTGATGGCTTCCACAAACTGCTCTCTCCAGCTGTTAGTCCTGATCACCAGGGCAAGGTTGGTCTTCCTAAGGAGTTTATCCACGGTGCTCTGACAGACAGCAGGCCACAAGAAACCACACAGTGAAGTCCAAACAATTACATGTTTAAAGGCCCAGAAACAGGTCAAATCATTTACACGTTCTTGCTGATCTTTTTACAAATCAGTTTGGTCACCTGTCTGATGATCAGTCTGAAAACTGACAGTATGCTGTAGATTTGACTGTTTATGTTTACTTTGATGTTTTAATTATGACATCAATTCAACAGAAACTGATCTGTTCAAACACCTTGAACTCGTATGACTCCTCTATGACGACTTGCAGTTTGACATGGTCGCCCAGCATCGGTCTGCCCATCTCCGCAATCCGCCTCTCCTCCTCCTCCTTCCTGGTCAAAACCTTCTCACCCCCCTCCTCTGAGAGAGAGAGCGAGCGAGAGAGAGAGTTTAATGGTGAGGATCACTGATGCTTCACAGTAAACAAGGATTCGGGAAACACGCGAGACGAGTGGGATGGATGGATGGATGGATGATGACTTGACAGACAGGTGGATGGTCAGAAACTTAAGGATAGATAGATGAATGAACACATGGATGGATGACGGACTAATGGGTGGGTATGTATCTATGTATATCAATGAACAGATGGATGCGTGAATGGATGGGTGGATGGAAGGATGGACAGACAGAAGGATGACTAGATGGACAGATAGATGGTTGGATGTATGGATGGATAGATGGCTTGAAAGACAGACAGATGGATTGATGGGTGAACAACTGATAAATGGTTGGAAGGATGGTTGAAGAGACGGATGGAGGCATGGATGGATGGTTGGACAGACGGGTGGATGGACAGATAGATAGATGAATGGATGGACTAAGGGGTGGGCATATAGATGGATGGATGATGGATGGATGATGGACATACAGATAGACGTACCTGTGATGTTAATGATGGCGGAGGGGGCGGGGTGGTCTCGTCCCTGGACTTTCCTGTAGACGTCTCTGCCTGAACAAGTGATCAAGTGAGAGTCTCACAGCCTCCATCCAACAGCAACAACAACAACAACTAAAACAACATCTTGAAAAAAGGATTTAAACTAAAGTTCTGTAAAAATCTAAATAACTAAAGTTTTTAACAGGATGGAGGAACACCAGCGTCATTCATTTAGATATTTGATGATGAAGCTGTAACAAGCGTCAACAACATGATGAGTAATATGTGTATAATCTGACATTATGATAATATGAGCTGCTGTGTCATCATATTTCTGCATGAAGCTGAGGAGAAAAATGTTGACATGACCAACAGGAATTATGTCACAGCATGCTCAGTGACATGACCTCAGAGGAGATGATGTCCCATCAACCTCAGCGGTTGAGGAGGTCAGAGGTCGAGTCACTCGGTGAAGAGCATCATCACACCACAGACCTCAAGGTCTGTGAGGTCAGCAGTGGTCCACGTGCAGTGTTAATGCATGTAGTCAGGATGGTGGATGTTCAGCAACGTGATGCGTAGTTGGGACCCAATCAGGACGTTTATTATAAGAGCAAGAAAATTCTCTCTGCCGATACGCAATGCCTTCTGGCCAGCAGGAGGAGAGGCAGAGCGCAGCCAGTGCTTAGCATTAGCCTGGCAAGCTAGTGGGCAGTAATGGATAAAATAAAGCAACAACTTCCAAAAGGGGGGCTTTGTGGAAACATTATGAGCTTGTTGTGACAACAGATCAAAAACTCACCTGACTAAGTAATGTGTAGAAACTGCAATGCTGCTGACATAGAATAGCTAAAGAACCAGCACATCCTCTCTGCAGAGACACACTGAACGTGGATGTAAAGAGTGAACGTGCCAGTGAATTAAGGTGCGGATGATGTTCAGCATTGTGCCTCTAGAAATCATAATACTCCTCAACATTCCCACTAGCAGCAGCAGCTGTAAAGAAAACAAGCTGTGAGTGAAGCGATTCTCTTCGTCCGGTTAAAGAGGCTGGTGATGGTGCCTGGTCAAAGTCCTGGTCTGGATTGTAACTGTTTGGACTTGTGTCAGGTTCAGCTGGACGACACTGGGAAAAGTTGATCTACTAAACGCTTTGAGAAGCTGTGTGTTACATGCTGCTAGCTGACTGCAGTGTGCGGATTGTCACTAAACATCTGGCTCATCTGCTTGTGGAAGATCTGTATGTTTTGTGCTGGAGGGCCGCCGTGGTGTCATGTTCACATTAGTTATTGTTTATGAGTGAGAAATGTTTTGGTTGTAATGTGACAAAGCACAGATGTGTTAATATGATGTACAGAAACACTACAATGTTCCAAACAGGCAGAAACTCATCACGGGCCTTTTTGAACAGTTACACTTTCATTTTGAGTGTTTTCACTGAACTATTTGACGCACACAGATGCTTTGATTCAGTGCTTGTAAAAGGCCGTTAAATGCCTTGTTTCCATTAAAAAGGAAGTATTAGTTGTGATTCTGGTCATTAGGTGAAATGAAGGGAGAGAGAAGGGAGGGGTCTTGGTGACGTTGTGTCACTCGCAGGGCTAGTTGGTGAGCTACATTTGATATTTATATTTCCAACTTGAAGTGCATACATCTAATAATATTTGCTTTTGCATTTATGTATGTGTGTGTGCGGATTGTGTTACATTTGTGTGTGCGGACGTCTGGATTTTCAGTGCATTCATGTGGTTTTTACATGGAATATTCGGCTGTCATGTGGCTTTAATTAAGTTTTAAATAATGGGATGTATTAATTTGAAAAATAGTTTTACATTTGATCACATTGGTTGGTTTTGTTTGTGGTTGGACAATTGTCCAAACTCTACAAAGTACTCAGTAAACATTTGTAAATCTAAACGTATTAGGGAGTGTACGGGTGATGAATGACAGCCGGCTGAGAGGGTTCACTCTGACAATAAAGTGCTGCGTCTCTGTTAATGTACACGTTGTTGCTTTAAGTGTCGAAACACGTTAAAGCAAACGTTGAAATCACTGAGAGGTGTCTTACCATACAGCTGTTTGTCTGGTAAGAAGTCAGAGAAAAAGGATGACTTATTGTTCATTAAAAAATGAGGCAGAGCGTGAAGAATCAAAGTGTTTGGGTTCACCTACCGGTTTTGATGAATCCTCCTAAAAGTTTAGAAAATATGAAACAAGAAGTCAAACATTTGCTCTCATTATTCACTTCAATCCAAAAGTCTGGAGAAAACATGAGACTGTGTCTCAAGGCCGACAAAAACACAATGAATGAGTAAGAAAAAGGGAAAATCTAGATCAACTTACCGGCTTCCTGAAGCAACACAGCTGAAGAGAAGAAACAGAAGAGAAAGATGAAGCGGAATAACAAAAGAGATGAAAACAAGCAAGACGATAAAGACAGAGGAGCTCAGACCCTCTGATGATGCAGTTCACTTTGGTTCCTCAGTAACCTACTTGTTCTCATTTCAAATCTTATTAACATTTTTCTCCATCCCTCTGAGAATTACAGGTGTCCTGATCCAGCTAACTGAGAATAAACCAGTATGTTGACAAGTTTGGATTTAAGAACTTGTTGTTATACCAGACTTGTATCAAATCATCATCAATCAGATCAAGATGAAGTTACCATGTATGACGAACAGGAAAACAACATGAAATACGTCACTGTTTGTTAAAACCTGTAAATACTTTTGTACTGTTAATGTCAAAGTGAATCCCGGATGATGTTTAGGACTTCATGTTAAATTTGGGACAAAGTCAAACCAGAACTCTGTGAGATGAAAACAGACACAGGCAGGTTTAATACCACAGGAATTAACAGATAGAGGATACTTGTTAACACAGGTACACCTGTCCCAACCTGTCCCAACCTGTCCTAACCTGTTCAGACCTGTCCTAAAATGTGTCCCTCCAAGTTCAAACCAGTTGTAACCGGTCTCGTAAAATGTCCTTACCTGTCTGAACCTGTTCTAATGTGTCCCAACCAGTCCCTACTAGTCACCTCCTGTACTAAACTGTCCTAAACCGTCCCAGCCTCTCCAAACATGTCCAGGCCTGTCTGTCCCACCATGTCCCAGTTAAAAGTCTTAACCAGTCTCAACGTCTCTTGACTGGTTAATCCTCATAGTTAATGTTAACCAGTCCAAAACAGAGCTGACCAGCCCTAACCAATCCTAAGTGGTCCTAAAGTCCCTCCAATAACAGCTCTGACCAATAGGGGGTCAGCTGATTGCATTGTGAAGGAGGAGGCAGCACAGCGACAGCAACAGGAGTTAACTGAACAAAAGCAGGAAAAGAGCGCCTCAAGGTGGATGAAGGAAAGGTCAAAGGTCATCAGAGAGGTCAAGGTGCCTCTTCACACCTGTCCATCTCCTCCTGTTCCAATATGGCTCCTGCAGCTCTATGTAGAAGCTGGCCTGCTTATCGTACTCCCCATGGTCAATTATTCTAACAGCTATGGTCTTCCTGCGGACGAAAGAGTACAAACAACAACAGTGGGAGGGGAGGTCAGAGGTCAGGGGTCATGCATTAGTTCGCCGACACACATTCAAACACACTCGTGGATGCAATCTGACAGGACTGCGTCGCTCTGGTGTCTGAGTCACCGTGGCAACACTGTAGTAACGGGGATGAGGAGGAGATGACCTCACCTCATGTGGCCTGCAGGGAGGAGGGAACTCTCTGAGGTTCAAATCACCATGAAAGAAACGTGACTGTCTTGTACTGTGATGATATATGTGTTTCATCTGTGTTCACAGCATTCAATTCAGTAACTGACGATTTATTTCGTTTCCAACTGCAGTGACTTTGACCTTGGCTGTGACTAAATATCGACGTCAGATTGTTGCTGGTGTTTCCCTGTGAGGCCTTGAGGGAGTTTGGATTAACAGAGTTTACAGGTCGTTAGTGATGTGGGCGGGGTTACAGGGGGCGGGGCTAGAGGACGGGAAGGCGGCACCCCCACCTTTCCTCCCACTCATCTCCAGCAGGTGAGGCTCTCCGATCTCTAGGAAGAAGTTCTTGTTTTTCTCATATTCTTCATCATCAATTATATTGATCTGAATAGTTTTGCTGAAACAGAAAAAAACAACAGATAGAAAAGTTGCAGTGGGAGAAGTGTGAAGTCTGAGGCGTGATGAAGAGGACAGGGTGAACACAAGGTGGTGGAGACTGAAGGAAACGACACTAATCAACATTTAGAGAAACCCCCCACCCCCCAACCCCATTCTTTGTTTTGGATAACTTTTCTGAGACCACACGACGCTGCAGGCACCACAGACGAAGACTGTCTACTGAATATATATATATATATGTATGTATATATGTGCACCAGAAGCCAAGATGGCGCCCATTCATTTACGTAAAAGTTGTTTAGCCAGCACATGCTAGAAAACCTGGTGTGCATACTGAGACACAGACCTGAGACCTGAGACCTGAGACCCTGTTTACAGTCGGAGGTGGTAATCATAAAGATTAGTGATGGGTTTCAGCCCAAAGTTTGTTTAGGTCACAGATGATTCGATGATCCAACATGAAGAAGCCTGATGACACAGTTTGTTCTGCCTTCAAGCGTTGGAGGCTTCACTGGGCTGCAGGCTACAGGGGCCCTCATTGGACAGATACACAGAGAGTGTGTGTGTGTGTGTGTGTGTGCCAGCAGCGTGGAAACAGAAAATCGCCTTCGTCCATTTCCATGTTTATTTAATATCAGCAGATTGATGGTTTGGAGGTTTTGTCTCTGTGACTCCAGGACACAAGACGTTCTCATGTCATAGTCATGAGGTGGGAAATGAACGTAACTCTGTTCCTTGAGAATAAGAATCTGTATCCTGATGAAATGTGAAAGTAAAAGTCCTGCAGTTTTACTTAAAGATCCTTCACCGATTTTGTTTTACAGCAACCAATTACATTCCTGATCAATGTTTGTTTACAGCTACAGCAGGAATAAAATAATATAAAATATTTTAATTATTATTTTTCTTGACGTCGGCTTCAAACAACTTGACAATTCATCCGAATCTAAAAAATTTGTCACACAGTCCTGAATTATTCCATTCACATGGCCGACAGTTAGTAGGTGGAAGATGATAGAATTTGTCGTGTTGGACTTCAGAGTGCGAGGATATGACTATTTCCTGGAGGCGATACGTACCAGTGTAGACCTAATACGAGTCAAACTCAAGCTAAAGTATCAGTAGAAAAGAATTGTTTGCTCATTTTGAGACAGGACTAATTAAGATGTGAAGTTCTTAGAAATATGACTCTTATTCATTATCTGATAACATTAGCTGTTGGTTAGCACTGCTATCTACAACCTGCTGGATTACATTTTAGATTATGATGGTTTATTGACCGACAAACTTTTTTAAGAAACAGTAGCATTTATCTCTCTAAGTCTACAAACAGACACCAGTGCAAAGTAACTAGGTACCAGCCAACAGCTTTTGTAGAGGCGACAGTTGGGTACAAGAGGTTGTAGTGACGAGACATTTTATGTTTTAAGGGGGACATCGTTGCCATGTTTGAGTCAATGTGCCAGAAAACCAAAACTAGAAGCTAAAAGCAGAGCTGGTGAGAATTCTTTGAGTTCACAACTACCAGAGACACTTTACTGTAACAGAGTCATCTGATTTAATGTTAACATAAAACACAGTGATTCGTGCAGCTTTATGTGCAGTACGACAGTCTAAACTCCACAGTAAGTCTCTGCAGTTTTACAAGAGCCTGATCAGTTTTCTGTGGAGGGAAACAGACAGAAGTTGAAATAAAAAGCGTGATCAGGAGAAGTGGCTGCCGGCCAGCAGCGACCTCCCCTGTGGTCGGCTCTGAGAGGAACCGGCTGCAGTCATCTGTCTGCTTTATGGGCTGAGCCCCCGACGATGAGCAGGATCCTGCTGCTGCCTAACACAGGCTGCCCTAATAAGGAAGAGGGCTGCATGATGTTTATCTGCCCAACACACCAGGAGCCGGCCCGGTTTGGACTAACAGCACGACAAAAGACATCTGAGACACCGAGCTGGAAATCAATTCACACTCACCAAAGAATGGTTTGAGAGAAGAGTCAGAGTGGAGCTGTAGAGGAACCATCAATAAACTCCCGACAACCACTTCAACCCCTCCAAAATTGGAAAAAAGAAAGAAATAACGCTAAAAACTAATGAAAGGAGTATTAATTTAAGTTACTTTTTATTTGAAAGGCGAGAATTTACATGAACAAATGTAATATTAAAACAATTCTAAATGCAGCCGAGTTAGCTGAAAGGCTAGGTTTCACTAGATAGTCACACTGACACCATACATCCAACGTTACACCATCACTACAGTTTCAATGTCTGTATCTGTTAAATATGTCACAGACATGAAAAAAACAATCATTGTTTCTTTAAATCAACACTTATAATTGAGCACACGGCTGTAAATCTTTCTCTGTCTGAACTAAATAAAAATTATGAAATGAAACATTCAGGTATTGATGGTCATTATAGACCGACGGGGCTGCAGCACCACAGGTGAGCGAGCCACAGTTGTTCAGCGAGGTAGCGTCACGCACAGGTGGAGGTGGGCGGTGTGCCCCAGGCAGTGTAGGTCATAAGCCGTGCGCCCTCCATTTTTCCCAATTTGTTTTTGGCTTCATTTTTGTACAGTGGGAGGAAGTGGAGACGCGTCGGCCATTTTTATATACTGTCTGTGGTGGAGACGCGTCGGCCATCTTTATATACAGTCTGTGGAGATGCGTCGGCCATCTTTATATACAGTCTGTGGAGGAGACACGTCGGCCATCTTTATATACAGTCTGTGGAGGAGACGCGTCAGCCATCTTTATATACAGTCTGTGGAGACGCGTCGGCCATCTTTATATCCTGTCTGTGGAGACGTCGGCCATCTTTATATACAGTCTGCGGTGGAGACGCGTCGGCCATCTTTATATACAGTCTGTGGAGATGCGTCGGCCATCTTTATATACAGTCTGTGGAGGAGACACGTCGGCCATCTTTATATACAGTCTGTGGAGGAGACACGTCGGCCATCTTTATATACAGTCTGTGGAGATGCGTCGGCCATCTTTATATACAGTCTGTGGAGGAGACACGTCGGCCATCTTTATATACTGTCTGTGGTGGAGACGCGTCGGCCATCTTTATATACAGTCTGTGGAGACTCGTCGGCCATCTTTATATACAGTCTGTGGATGAGACACGTCGGCCATCTTTATATACAGTCTGCGGTGGAGACGCGTCGGCCATCTTTATATACAGTCTGTGGAGACGCGTCGGCCATCTTTATATACAGTCTGTGGAGACGCGTCGGCCATCTTTATATACAGTCTGTGGAGATGCGTCGGCCATCTTTATATCCTGTCTGTGGAGGAGACTCGTCGGCCATCTTTATATACAGTCTGTGGAGGAGACATGTCGGCCATCTTTATATACAGTCTGTGGAGGAGACACGTCGGCCATCTTTATATACTGTCTGTGGTGGAGACGCGTCGGCCATCTTTATATACAGTCTGTGGAGACTCGTCGGCCATCTTTATATACAGTCTGTGGATGAGACACGTCGGCCATCTTTACATACAGTCTGCGGTGGAGACAGATGATGGCGCTGATGAAGAGTCAGAGGATCACCAGAGTTATCACAGTTCATCCTGAGGGGACCATGAAGGTCTGAACCACATTTCATCACAGTCCATCAACAGCTGTTGAGATGTCAAATGTCAACGTGGTGCTAGAGGTAAAAGTCAGAGGATCACTAAAGTCAGTAGGATTCATTGTCTGGGGAACATGAATGTCTGTAATAGTTTTATTATTTCAGTCTGGACCAAAGTGATGGACCAACCAATTGCATGGCTAAAAACGTAATAGTCAAACTAGTTGTTCTTTGATTGTGGATATAAGTATTCAAATTGTGGCACTGAAAGTTGGACTTCTTTGATTTGACTCTACGTGAAATAAAGTCTGAAGTCCAGCTCACAGTTGCTGACATGACATGATGACATGGTGACGACTCACAGGCCTAGTTGGTGAAATACTGTAGCTGACGAGCTAACTGCTATCACGTTAGCCAGCTGGGAACTAAATTAAAATTGAAAGAAACTAAAGTTGGAAAACAAAATGAGCTAGTGGAAGATAATTAGTATAAAGATAAATCCTCCAAAGTTGACTAATTATATCTTGTTTAACCTGCACAAAAATAATAAAATAGTAAAATCAACACTTTCTGTTAGCTCCTGACCAATCAGATGTGACGGCTGTTAGTTCACTGCCAGAGCTTTGATGGAAGATGGAAGCTAATTGGAGCTGAACTCGTTGTTCGCTCCATAAATACTCGCTGGAAACTGTAGCTTCGTGTCACACAAGGAGCTCTGCTGAAACCCGATCAGGCTCAAATACTCCGGTCCACATAAACAGCATCAGTGTGAAGCTCCCGTCACTCTGTTCAGACCCAAAGATCCTCGACTATCAAATATATCCGACTGAGTTAGAAATGTGAATAAAATGATGACTTTTGATGATGATCGACGATGAAGATACATCATGGAAACTGGCTCAGATGTAACTGGTTTGTTGTTCTCCTTCTTCTTGAGATAACTCTGAAGCCTCACATCAAGCTGTTAGAGTCATTCATGTGTGGACATAATCCTTTATCTCCACCTTTAAGGTTAATTTCAGTTTAATTCCAGTTTAATTCCACTTCCACATTTTCAGAGCCTCTAAACATGAGTTTTTCTGACTTGATGGCTTTTGACTCTAAATGAATGAACTGCAGAGAGTTCACCCAACTCATTAAGTAAACTAAGACTTCCCATCATGCATCGCTATCATAGAATAGTTCGAGGGTAGACTAAATAACACAAACACCTCTCAGTATAAGTTCACCAGCAGCACAAACTGAACATTATAAAGTCCATGAAGGAGGACTTACATTACATACATTAGGCGTACCTAATAAACTGGAGTGTAAATGACATACTGAGGTTAGCAGCAGTGTGAGGACCTGCTCTGCTTCTGCAACACAATATAAAACAGCCAGTTCCAACTACAGCATTTAAGGGTACATGGAGATACTGATAGTGATGGGTCAATATCAGTGAATATGTTGTCCGGCTGATGGGTCGGTCCTCTGTATCAGACTGTGCTAACTGGTAGTATCCAGCTGATGCCTTGATCGGTCTATATAAGGCTCTCCCAGCAGCTCATTCTGTGTGAATGTAGGACAGCGTCCTCATTAATAAACTGAAACAAAGAATGAGCATGGCACCTTTTCCATTTCAAGACGCCGTCCGCCTCCTTCACAGCCAGCGGCCGTGTTTATGCTCTGGAAATAAATGTGTTGTCATTACATTCCTGCTGCCCGCAGACATGGAAACAGTCCGTCTGCAGCCACTATGTGAGGCATGTAAACCTGAAGCTAGCAGTCACATGACCGTGTGGAGGCGGAGCTACTGTAGCACCAGGTTCAATACTTACTACCACACAGTCGGCTGCCGATTTAAAAGGACTACAAAAATGACTGCTGCATTTTGATGCTCAATATTTTCATTGTAGAAACCAACTGTCTCTCATTAGATATATAATTTTACTAAATTAATTAAATCACGGCTGCTTGTGTTCAGACAACATGAGAGTATAAAAATATATTTTTGTGAAAATACACGTTTTGTTCCTCAAAGTGTCTAAAAGACTGCAAAATACAGTTTGGGTGTTGGTACCAAAACTCAGGTGTCGTTTCGAGTTTCAGGATCAATCACCAGCCAACCAGCTGTTAGCTCACTACATTAACCAATCACGTACGCTTCAATCCACAACACTCACACACTAAAAGACATTTTGGGACCACATTGTTCAATACAGTGTTCAATAATGCACAAATCACCTATAACTTCCTTGATATGTTAAAATGTTGTAAAATGTTATGTCAATGTTGACAAAATAATCAAACTAATTTAAAATTTCAGCAATGAACCTTTAAACTCAATAAGTAATGTTTTATTTCTATCTTTAGAACTAAGAGAACAGTTTTTTACTGCATTATCTTCAAACATGCAGTGAGGGTGGGAGAACTCTTTCAGCAGTCTTCCTCTCAGGCTGCATTCATCTCCAGCAACTTCCACCAAGAGGAAGTTGATCAGTTCGCTGAGCTGCTGAGAGCGCACGGTGATGACTGAAGGCGGCTCAGCATCTTTGAATTTTGTTTTGGCGGTTGGATTGTATGAATCTTAAAAAGGAATCAAACTGTAAAATTCAGTGCGACCACAACAAGATTTTGAAATGTGTAACTCATTATTTAAATTAATCCTGTGTGATGGAGTTTTCATCCTGTCAAAGTTGAGTAATTTATGTTGCCATTTTGAAACTGTCATCATGATATTTCCACCACCTTAACCACACTGTAATTAGCATGCATGTCATTGTACATTGTTATGCCCGTTCAAAACGCCATTTATTGTAATCTGAGGTTTCGCTGAATCATCCAGTCAACAGTTTGTGTGTGGCTGGTTGGTGGACACGTTTCAGCACTTGTCAATGTTGGCCCCATTCACAAATAACTGGACACACAAGTTGTTTAAGACATAATGACTCATCACTGTTGACTAAACATGTCTTTTTTTTCCCTCCCAACCCCACACCACACTGTGTTTGTTGATTCAGGGAAGGATTGCTTACATTGTAGTCCACCATGGCCCCATGAATGTCCAAGGACTGTGTGTGTATGGACTAATCAACCCATTCTTAACCTACATTGACACACTGACCAGGATTATCTTCCTAATTTATTATCTTGGTGCCATTTCTAAATGTCACCTCACAGACAAGGAACCACGAGGGGAACACTAGTAATCAACATAGTCAGAAATCATCCTCTTGGAATTAGATATACTTGTTGATATATTGAGATTTGCCATAATAACTGACATTCTAACTTCTGGGTTTTGACATTAACAAAGTACAATACCCACAATGCCTTACAGAGAAATCATCACTCCCAGCCACTTTTCATTTTCATGATTCAATACTTCAGCACTGGAGATTTGTGAGAAGATTTGTACTTACAAGATATCATCGTTCTCAAACTCCAGGACCCCATGTGTGTCCTCAAAGTCCTCGCCTCCTCCTTTAGCCGTCCCCTCCATGGTTTTGTATGGCACCACCACAACACCGCGAGCTCCCGAGGTCCGGATCACCTTCACCTCCATCACCCCGATGCTCTCGCTCACGGTCACCACTGGCTCCTCGAACGTAAAGATCCCTGCGTGGTCGTCGTCAAAGATGGTGACGGTGGCCGTGCACGGCAGACCTAAACTTGCGAGGCTGTCCACATGGTTTGCCTCGCACTCGTCTGAGCCAGTGCCCTCTGATACGACCTTCACATTGCTGAGGTGAACCAGGAAATGCTCGTCTTCCTCAAAGATATCATCATCAATTATGTCAATACGGATTTCCTTTTCGGTCTCGCCTGGTTTAAACACAATAGTTCCTTTGGTGAACTGGTAGTCTGAGCCGGCGTTTGCAGTGCCATCTTCAGTCCGGTAATCCACTGAGACTGTGCTCGTTAGGTCTCCACCACGTCGCACCACGTTCAGTGCCACACTGCCACAGTTCTCCAGACACTGGTAGGTACCAGGGTCGAAGAACACCTTGGAGGAAAAATCATTCACTGAAACCTCGGAGCAGATATCATGCTGGGTGGCTCTCTTGGCTTGGTCAGCAGCATGCTTCTTCAGGATGTTGCCTGCTCCTGTCATGACCCTGGTCGTCTGACAACGGTAGAAAGCCCGACTCTTCTGTTGCTGGGTTAAAACTTGGTAATTGGCTAACTCCATCAACTGCTCCATCTCCTTCTCAGGATGTTTCTGTTTCAGCTTCTTCAGGATCCTGGCCACCTCTCTGCGGGCTTCTTCCTCATCCAGATTCTTAAAATCAAACCCTGTCTCCTCTCCGTGGGAGTTGAGCATTTTCCCGTCCATTTCGATGTCGACCTTCGAGGGAAGCTCTGGTTCTCCCTCTGTTTCGATGATCATTCCTTTCTGCTTCCCTGCTCTGTATCGTTTGTACATGTATTTGTAAAAAAGAAGTCTACGGTCGGCCACATAAGCGAATCCAACACAAATGGGGAAGAAGAAGAGTGTGAGAAGCCCCTCCCATATCTCAACAACACCTGGAGAAAAGACGGCCAGGATCAGGTAAAGCCAGGTGTACGCGAAGACACTCCAGGTGGCGGTGACGAAGAACACCCTGAGGTGCTTCACCCTTCTGGTCTCTCCGTCAGGAATGACAGATACACAGAGGCCAATGATGACAAACATGTTGAAGGCAGCACTTCCTACGATGGTGTTGGGGCCCAGCTCACCGGCGTCAAAGTTGTGACCGCAAACCTCCACGACTGACAGGAGGATTTCTGGGGCAGAGGAACCCAGTGCCATCAGGGTCAGGTTGGACACTGTCTCGTTCCAGATGCGCACCGTCGTGGTGATCTTCTCACCGTTCGGTTTCTTGATGGTGATCTGTCTCTCCTGGGAGGTGATGACCTCGATGGATGCCATGAAACGGTCAGCGATGATGGAGACACCCAAGAACATGTACGCCAACCCCACAAAGTAAATGGTGGCTCTGGCGAGGCGGTCGGTGAAGACCGGGTTTTCTGGCTTCCATACTGGCAAAATAACGCCTTCAATGCAGCTGGTAGCTCCTCCACATTTGGTGCGGTTGGCGAGTGTGTTGTTGGTGTCGAGGGTCAGAGTGGAGCCTCCTGCTGCAGAATATGGAAGTTCAATTGAGATGAGGGTCAACAAGAAAAGCAGCTGATAGGTGGAAAACTGCGATGAGGTCCCGGCCGGGCTCATGGTGATACTCGAGCCTTAAACCTGCAAGACAGGAGGAGACTTTAGTACTTTTAGTTTCTGATCATGTTTAGAACTGGACTTGAATGGACGACACCGACACGTCAAAGCTCCGGCTCCACTTCAGGCTTCTCACAGAGCAAATACTGTAACTTCTTTCCTTCTCTGGGATCTAACTGTGAATGTTACTGTTGTGAGTGCTCACATAGGAAGTGATTTTAAAACAAAATAAATATAATATATGTATATATACACACATATATATATATAATATATACATATAATTAATACTGGTTTTAACAATGTTGAACAATCTTTCTCTACGGATGATTACACAAAGGTAGTCTTGTGGTAGTATTTAGAAGTTATGGTGGTGTTTGTACTGAAATTATATTTTTCATTTAAGTGAGAATTTGAAACGACTTTTTCTAAAACTCACATACATTTTAAGGACACAATAAATAATTTGATGTGTCAGTAATACTATAACATCACTATACGATATACTGCCATCCTGTATTATATAAAATGTATTGCTCTAGTACAGTATTATATCTTACACACTGTTGCACATCAGACTATATATAAAGCACTATGTTGCTCATACTGCAGTATCAGTGTGGTGAATTGAAGCGTCAGTAGAAAATCGGAAACCTACCGTCACTCAAACAGTTTCAGTATCTGACAAAAGAAAAAATCCCCGAAGGACGTTTTTATCAGAATCTCCACAAAAACAAGAGAAGAGTTTTCATCCTGTTAATAAACCGTCTCCTCCAGATAAACTATAAAAGCCTGTCAGATGATGTGGAGACGAGAAACAGACTAAACCACCACACTGCTGTCTGTTCAACAATATGACTGTGATGATCCAACTCTGCCTTCTTCATCTCCTCCTCCTCCTCCTCCTCCTCCTCCCTGTATCTCTCTCTGTCAACACGCCACCATTTGAATCTCCAACTCCAAACTACATAATAATTCTACTGGTTTTCAAGAGGAAAAGGAAAAGTCTTTAAAGAACCTGTGAGTGTAAAAGCTTGTTGATGTGTGCTCACTGGAGAAAACATGCTGCTACGGTGTCATGACAGCTTATACAAGGACAACTGGCTGGAAACCAGTAAAAATATACAATTTAAAGGTACATTTGTATGCAGCACTTTGCATTTCCGAAACATTTTACTACACGTCTCCCCTGACCCGTCAGCTCCAGAGAGCTAACGCATTGAATTACAACGTTAGCATTTTAAAAAATACCGTTAGCATTAAGTCACACACAAGTTATGAGCACAGAACCTCATTCTGGATATTATATCAGCTGTTGATTAGCTCCTCCAGCTGTTGATTAACTCCTCCAGCTGTTTATTAGCATCCTCCAGCTGTTGATTAGCTCATCCAGCTGTTGATTAGCTCCCCCAGCTGTTGATTAGCATCCTCCAGCTGTTGATTAGCTCCACACACAGAAACAAGCAGCAGGTCACATTGTATTTTCATGAGTTTCTGGAAATGTAGCTAAAGGTTTTGTTTCACTTGGATGAAACTGTCTCAGTGAGTTTGTCAGAGTTCACACATTTCAACACCTGAGAAATATAACGTGTCCTCAGCGTGGACAGCGTCCTCAGCGTGGACAGCGTCCTCACTGCACTGAAATCAAATGCATTCGTTTAGTTTCTTCTGCTGCTAAAAAGGTCCTTAATGCACATTTAGACATTAAAACCTCCCATTTCATTTCCTCACAGAGATTCGCTCGAATCTAGAGAGTGTGTGTGTGTGTGTGTGTGTTTGTGTGTGTGTGTGTGTGTGTGTGTGTGTGTGTTTGTGTGTGTGTTTCTGTGTGTGTGTGTGTGTGTGTGTGTGTTTGTGTGTGTGTTTGTGTGTGTGTGTGTGTGTGTGTGCAGAGATGAACTGTATTATGTAACACAGCAGACAGAAGTAGGTTCGCTTCCCTCTGTGATGTTGAATCACGGAGGTCTGTGTGTGTGTGTGGTCAAATTACCCATCAGCCATCTCTCTGTGTCAGCGTCAGTCTCTGATATGTAATAACTTGTTGTCTGCACGTTGATTAAATTGAAGAAGACCGCATGGACTCTAAACTGTCTGCGGCTTTTAAAGGGTCAGAGAGGATGAGGGGAGCTGATGTGATGTTCGAGACCTCGTCTAGACCTCCGATAGAACCAGAACTGTCCCATACGAGCCGGAGATCAGAGGGTTAAAAGTACCTCGATGTCAGTCACAACGTCATCAAAATGTTTGTCGGCCGTTTGTGTCTCCTGAGCACCACTAGAGGTCGCTCTGTCTGAACCTGCTGCAGACTGCTTTAAGGTTGAAGAGCAGATTTATCCATTAAAATCATTTTAACAACACAACACTACCACAACACAACACTACCACAACACTACTACAACACTACCACAACACTACTACAACACTACTACAACACTACCACAACACTACCACAACACACTACCACAACACTACCACAACACCACCACAGCATCAGCATCAGTCAGCCACCATCACCAACAGTACTCCTACATCACAGCAGCATCACAGAGCCCCCGTGGCTCCTGATGAATGAACTCCTTTTGGTCCCCCCTCTGAGCCGGTACTCACCTCTGGTCCGGACAGCAGCAGCAGAAGAGAGTGAGTTCAGGACGGAGAGCTGCGTCCGATAACTGCTCTAAATTTAACAGAAACAGACGTTGTTCTAAACATGGCCGCAGAGCTGCCTGGGAGCTGCTTATCGTCCCTCTCCCAGCGGGCCATGGCCATACAAGGCTCTGAGGGGCCCGGGGCCATCCAGCAGCTCCTCGTCCCCGCCGACACGTGGGGGAGATAACGGCTAACAGCGAACAGCAGCCTGGTGACGCCGATGGGCCACAACAGGCAGGAATGCTGGATAAGTGCCCCCCCCACACACACACACACACACACGACATCTGTGCAACCTTCACAGCAGAGATTTTTCCACTCGGTCCACATGGAGAAGGTGACATCCAGAGACCTGCAGACCCCACAAGGTCCTCGGTTTATCTGACAGAAGTAGCGGACTCAACCAGAGAGACTTCTAGAACAACTTCAACGAAGCTCCTAAAACCTCAAAACCAGAGTTCAGATGTATAAAAACCTGCATACACCACTTCCCACATATTTATTTATACTTATAAAAGAAGAATGTGTTGCTTCACGCAGACCTCAGACCAGCACAGTTTACTGCAGATGATATACAGCGTCCACAACGTCCAGAACGCCTGATATTTCAGACTGAACCAAAGTGGTGGACGGACAGACGTCAGCACCCATCGAGCCTCTAGGGACGGCTGAAAACAGGAAGATGAGAAAAGATGAAGATGATGACTGAAGAAAAAGACAGAAGAGAGTGAAGAGACACAAGTTAAAGTGCCAACAGTGACTTTTATCTGCATGTTAAAATGAACAAGCTGCCGAGTGAAGCTCAGGAGGAGTTCTTGTTCAGTTTAAACTCAGTTTAAAAGTTTAAGTTCAGTTTAAACTACTTCATGAGGTCAGTTCTACATAACGACATCCGTTCGTGTAACAACACTGTACGAAGCTACGAATTCTTGTTCTTCATAGATACAAACGAAATAGCTGCCACACCTGTAGAGGTCACGTCTGAGGCCATCAGCACCGGTGAGGTGTCGCTGCTGGATGAGACGCTAACACGTCCAACAGACAGAAAACAGCTGCAGAGAGACGACAGGGGAGTTTATAACAAACACAGACAGGCTGATAGACAGACAGACAGACAGACAGGCAGACTAGACTAGATTTAGACTTTATTAATCCCACAGCAGGAAATTTACACGTCACAGCAGCAAAGACAGAAAGGTGCAGAAACACACAGCAGACAGCACTGTGTCGATAAGAATTAGAAGTATTTAAAAAAGAAAAACAATATACAAATAATAAATACAGATATAATAAATATGGGGGACAAAAATAAATATATACAAGGAAAATATAAAGTTTGTACAGATTGTGCAGATTTATGTGCAGTTAAACAGTCTTATAGCCGTAGGCATGAACGACCTGCGGTAGCGCTCCTTCTTACACCGTGGGTGTAGCAGTCTGCTGCTGAAGGAGCTGCTCAGGGCCCCCACAGTCTCGTGCAGGGGGTGAGAGGTGTTGTCCATGATGGATGTCAGCTTGGCTAACATCCTCCTCTCCCCCACCTCCTCAATGGAGTCCAGCGGACAGTCTGTTGAGCCTCCTCCTGTCCGTGCAACCAGATTGCTGTGGACTTAAAACAGTTCCGACCGGTGGTTCTGGTAGGTGTGTGTGTGGGGGGGCTGTTATGATCTGTTCTGATCCACCTCCACATCTTCAACACCAGTGAACGTGGTGTTGAAGGTGTGGAGGTGGACAGAGTGCCAGCAGGACAGTCCACATACACTGATACTCTGTGAGAGGAGGAGGAGGAGGAGGAGGAAGAGGGGGGGGGGGGACTGATCTTCTGTTATTGTGCCAGACAGAGGAACTTCCATCATCAGAGCACAAAAGACTCCAGGACTGATTATTTCCTCCAAACCTGCAGTCATCACTCTTTCCTCTCCTTCTGATTCCTCTGTAAGTCACTGATATATAAACCAGTCCTCTCCAGTCCACCTCCCAGTAAAAGCGACCAGTCAGACCATCTCTACACAGCAGCTGAGGCCAGAAGTCAAACCTCTCTGGATGATCAGGATACGGCTGCTTCTCCGTCACTAACGTCACCTTCCTGTTGTTGTCAGACAGGTGGAGGTTTCTGTTGACTGTGTTTGTGTCCAGTGTGAGTTCACAGGCGTCTGATGGAGAGAACGAGACACGATACAGCAGCAGTTTATCCTCCAACACACCTGATGGCTTTATTTGTTGCTTTGTTAATTAGAGCCAAACTTCTCAAGGACTCATCTTTTTGGATCTTCTGTCCAACTGAGAGTTGAATGCAGATCCACGAGCTTTTGACTGAGACTACTTTAACATGTGCTGCCTTGTTTTCATGAATCAAAGTCAACACACACTTACACTTCCTCAGAGCAGGTTTCAGCCTCTGCTCTCCACCATGTTCCACCCTGGAGGAAGAAACAAAGTCAGGATGAACCTTCAGAAGCTTCCTCATCAATGATCTTCATCAACCGTCACTCACATCCACCATTAAGACAAAACAGCTGCATTTATGAAACACATTTCATACACAGACTCAATTCAACATCAAATATTCAGAAGAAAACAATAAAAACTCCAGACAATAAAGATAAGAAATAATAATCATTTATAGTGTAGGTCTAAAAATATTCACCTCAGCTGTATCAACTATACCTGAAAACACGAGTAAAAAGTGCGACTGACCTTCTGGTCCTGAGCTGGAGTCTGACAGACTCTGCACCAGGTCGTTCCTGTTTATCTTCTCTGAAACCTTCTCGGTGACCTTCAGAGCTCCATGAAGTTCATAGGCGTTCACCATCAGATCCACCGTGTCCCGCCTTTCTGCCGTCTCCAGCTTGGACACTTTGATGGTTTGGTAGCCTTCCAGGATGTCGGGCTGCTGCAGAAACCATCTGAAGTCCTTGAATTCCTCGTCTCTTAAATCCTTCAGAGTGTTCAGAAGGTCCTCTGCCGTCATCGGGGCTCCCTCCTAAAATCAGGCAGCGTTGTCAACCTGAAGGAAAACTGTAACACAAACGTAACAGGGCAGCAACAGGAGTTCTGATTGGCCGTAGATGATGTTAACCTAAGAACGTGTCACCTCTGCGGAGAACAAAATGGCTTCCTGTTTCTGTGCAGTGGATGAAATAAGAACCAGACCAGGTGTCTGCAGTCACGTTAGCGGCCCTGTGAGGCAGTGCTCACACAGCGGCGCTTTGAGCTGAATGCTAACGTCAGCATGCTCACAATGACGCTAATAATGCTAATATGCTGATGCTAAGCAGGTATAATGTTTACAATGTTCACCATCTTAGTTTAGTGTGGTAGCATGCTAACATTTGCTAATTAGCAATAAATACAAAGTACAGCTGAGGCTGATGGGAGTGTCATTCATTCTGCAGGTTTTTGTAGAAACCCAACCTTCGCTCCCGAGGAGACCACAGCACCATGCTGCCATGCTGTTGGACTGTTAGTTCCCCCCTTGCCTTCATTCACGTGCATTGATATTTCTCTTCATATAGGACATTGTCTCCGGTTTTAGTGGCTAAACATGTCAAATGAGGGTTAGGGTTAGCTCATGTTCAGTCTGAATCTTGTTGTTAATTAAGGGCTGCGTCATCAGCTCTCAGCTGCCATGTCTGGTTACAGCCACCAGATGTCACTGCTTACTCCTCAGCTTAATACTGAGGTAATCAGTTTGGATGTTGTATTAAAAGTCACGTCCAGATGAGGTCAAAGAGACTTTCTCCCTCCGTCTTTAGACACTGACAGACGCTGCGGGTGTCTGTGTTCGTCTGACCGACAGCCGTCACATCCTCAAACCTTCAAATCCAAATCCAGAAACATCAGCATGACGTGAGAGCAGAGAGCCGGTCTGAGCCGCAGTGCTGCCGGTCAGACAGTGACAGAGCGCCGCAAAGTCCAAACTGCAGGAACACCGAAGCTTTAAAAAGAAGGAAAACAGGTTCATTGTTGAAGCTGGGAGGAAGAACGGTCTGTAAACTCATGACAACATGTGACAAACACAAAGTGCATCAACACAGAGACAGAGACGTACAACAGATACCTGACACACATTTACAGTCAAACTGTCTCTTAAAGATATCTGCTCTGTATTCATTCAGTAACAACACTTCAATTCCATTTTATTGTCAACCAGTCCAGTACAACAAAGCGTCTCTCTGGAGCTCAGTGCAGACACTGACACAGTAAGAGACCAACTAGACCAACAACAGACAGTTTAGAAATTAAAATGCAAAAGGCTACACTAACATACATGTAGGCTTTTGGATTATTCAACTTTAATTAAGTGTTCAGTTCCTTCAGACTGAGGCTCAGAGTGACTGTGTTACAGTGGTGGAATCCTTCACTTAAGTACACTGCTTAAAAAAATTAAAGGAACGCTTTTTAATCAGAGTATAGCATCAAGTTAATTAAACTTCTGGGATATTGATCTGGTCAGTTAAGTAGCAGAGGGGGTTGTTAATCAGTTTCAGCTGCTTTGGTGTTAATGAAATTAACAACAGGTGCACTAGAGGGGCAACAATGAGACGACCCCCAAAACAGGAATGGTTTTCCAGGTGGAGGCCACTGACATTTTTTCCCTCCCCATCTTTTCTGACTGTTTTTCACTAGTTTTGCATTTGGCTAGGGTCAGTGTCACTACTGGTAGCATGAGGCCATACCTGGACCCTACAGAGGTTGCACAGGCAGTCCAACTCTTCCAGGATGGCACATCAATACGTGCCATTGCCAGAAGGTTTGCTGTGTCTCCCAGCACAGTCTCAAGAGCATGGAGGAGATTCCAGGAGACATGCAGTTACTCTAGGAGAGCTGGACGGGGCCGTAGAAGGTCCTTAACCCATCAGCAGGACCGGTATCTGCTCCTTTGTGCAAGGAGGAACAGGATGAGCACTGCCAGAGCCCTACAAAATGACCTCCAGCAGGCCACTGGTGTGAATGTCTCTGACCAAACAATCAGAAACAGACTTCATGAGGGTGGCCTGAGGGCCCGACGTCCTCTAGTGGGCCCTGTGCTCACTGCCCGGCACCGTGGAGCTCGATTGGCATAAAGCAGTGAAAACTAGCCAACTGTATACAAAGTACTTACAATTACTTGCAACTGTTTATAAAGCAGTTAAAACTAACTATATAAAGTACTTAGAATTAGCTAACTGTATATAAAGTGCTTAAAACTAGCTAACTGTATGTAAAGTACTTAAAACTAGCTAACTGTATATAAAGTGCTTAAAACTAGCTCACTGTATGTAAAGTACTTAAAACAAGCTAATTGAATATAAAATACTTCAAACTAGCTAACTGTATATAAAGTACTTAAAACTAGCTAACTGTATGTAAAGTACTTAAAACTAGCTAACTGTAAATAAAGTGCTTAAAACTAGCTAACTGTATATAAAGTACTAAAAACTAGCTAACTGTATATAAAGTGCTTAAAACTAGCTCACTGTATGTAAAGTACTTAAAACAAGCTAGTGGTATATAAAATACTTCAAACTAGCTAACTGTATATAAAGTACTTAAAACTACCTAACTGTGCACAAAGCAGTTAAAACTAGCTAACTGTATATAAAGTACTTAAAACAAGCTAATTGAATATAAAATACTTCAAACTAGCTAACTGTATATAAAGTACTTAAAACTAGCTAACTGTGCACAAAGCAGTTAAAACTAGCTTACTGTAAATAAAGTACTAAAAACTAGCTAACTGTATATAAAGTGCTTAAAACTAGCTAACTGTAGGTAAAGTACTTAAAACAAGCTAATTGAATATAAAATACTTCAAACTAGCTAACTGTATACAAAGTACTTAAAACTAGCTAACTGTATATAAAGTACTTAAAACTAGCTAACTATATATAAACTACTTAAAACTAGCCAACTGTGCACAAAGCAATTAAACTAGCTAACTAAATAAAGTACTTAAAACTAGCTAACTGTATGTAAAGTACTTAAAACAAGCTAATTGAATATAAAATACTTCAAACTAGCTAACTGTATACAAAGTACTTAAAACTAGCTAACTGTATATAAAGTACTAAAAACTAGATAACTGTATATAAAGTGCTTAAAACTAGCTAACTGTATGTAAAGTACTTAAAACAAGCTAATTGAATATAAAATACTTCAAACTAGCTAACTGTATATAAAGTACTAAAAACTAGCTAACTGTATATAAAGTACTTAAAACTAGCTAACTGTATATAAAGTACTTAAAACTAGCTAACTGTATATAAACTACTTAAAACTAGCTAACTGTGCACAAAGCAATTAAAATTAGCTAACTAAATAAAGTACTTAAAACTAGCTAACTGTATATAAAGTACTTAAAACTAGCTAACTGTGCACAAAGCAGTTAAAACTAGCTAACTATATAAAGTACTTAAAACTAGCTAACTGTATATAAAGTACTTAAAACTAGCTAACTGTGCACAAAGCAGTTAAAACTAGCTAACTATATAAAGTACTTAAAACAAGCTAATTGAATATAAAATACTTCAAACAAGCTAACTGTATACAAAGTACTTAAAACTAGCTAACTGTATATAAAGTACTAAAAACTAGATAACTGTATATAAAGTGCTTAAAACTAGCTAACTGTATGTAAAGTACTTAAAACAAGCTAATTGAATATAAAATACTTCAAACTAGCTAACTGTATATAAAGTACTAAAAACTAGCTAACTGTATATAAAGTACTTAAAACTAGCTAACTGTATATAAAGTACTTAAAACTAGCTAACTGTATATAAACTACTTAAAACTAGCTAACTGTGCACAAAGCAATTAAAACTAGCTAACTAAATAAAGTACTTAAAACTAGCTAACTGTATATAAAGTACTTAAAACTAGCTAACTGTGCACAAAGCAGTTAAAACTAGCTAACTATATAAAGTACTTAAAACTAGCTAACTGTATATAAAGTACTTAAAACTAGCTAACTGTGCACAAAGCAGTTAAAACTAGCTAACTATATAAAGTACTTAAAACAAGCTAATTGAATATAAAATACTTCAAACTAGCTAACTGTATACAAAGTACTTAAAACTAGCTAACTGTATATAAAGTACTAAAAACTAGATAACTGTATATAAAGTGCTTAAAACTAGCTAACTGTATGTAAAGTACTTAAAACAAGCTAATTGAATATAAAATACTTCAAACTAGCTAACTGTATATAAAGTACTAAAAACTAGCTAACTGTATATAAAGTACTTAAAACTAGCTAACTGTATATAAACTACTTAAAACTAGCTAACTGTGCACAAAGCAATTAAAACTAGCTAACTAAATAAAGCACTTAAAACTAGCTAACTGTATATAAAGTACTTAAAACTAGCTAACTGTGCACAAAGCAGTTAAAACTAGCTAACTGTATATAAACTACTTAAAACTAGCTAACTGTGCACAAAGCAATTAAAACTAGCTAACTAAATAAAGTACTTAAAACTAGCTAACTGTATATGAAATACTTAAAACTAGCTAACTGTGCACAAAGCAGTTAAAACTAGCTAACTGTATATGTATATAAAGTACTTAAACTAACTGTAAAGTAGTTGCTCCTCTGGCAGCTACAACAGTGAAGAAACGGCTCTAAACTGTTTGATAACTGGACTTACTGCAGTCACAAGGACACTGTGTGTGAACAAGTAAACAGTCTTTTCCAGTAACTTTGCGATAGACGAGAACGATACGTGTAACCATGGTAACTGTACACAATAAAGATGGCAACAGAGGTAATATTAAAAACTAATTTAGATTATGCAGGCTACTTAATAAATACATATAATAAATGTATTTCTATGAAACAAAATATTTTCTACGACTATTATATTATAATGTCAGTCATTCATTATCTGTTAGGAATGATTCCCAGGAGCAGTTATAGGTGTTAATATATTTAATATTAATATATTAATAAACTGTTAAAAATGTCCCAGCAGTGACACGTTGTGTTTTTGTCGGTGGGAAGGCGTCAGGTGCTGCATCTGAAAACAACACGGCAGGCATGTGAAGGCAGGAAGGCCGGCGGCTGCCTGATAAGAAAAACACACGACATCAAGGCTACGCTGACACGCAGAAGCTGTTTCACAAGAAAGCAGTTAATTAATGACTAAAGCGGTCGACACCCAGTCACAACTTTATGTTTCTACATCCACATGCAGCCATGAAGCTCCGCTGACTCATTAAAGTGAGTCTGAAAATGTTTATGAACTGAAGGACGTTATTATTACAATATTACAAAATATACAATATTATTAGAGCTTTTCTCACCAAACGTTGTCTTTATAACAATGCATGTCAGAGAGAAAACAACATTTATAAGAACTGAAACCTGCAGTAAATACATCCATTTCAATCCAAGAGTGCAAGCAGTTCACAGTTCTGGGACCATGAAAAATAAAGAACCAATAAAAGGGATTTCGTATTGATCGTATGGAGAAACATTTAAATCATGACGTAGGACATTAAGGTTTACTAAGATGTACATTTAAAATCATTTAAAATTAGAAAATTATGCAGAGTTTGGTTGGAGACAAAATCCTATTCAAAGGGTGGGGTTGCTTTAGAGGAATCTGGACTCATGACCTCAGTATTTCTAAAATCCTGGCTACAGGCCTGATTAACACTAACACAACTGTTGAGATGATACAGTCCGACCTTAAATTGCTGTTATTACATAGCTGATCCTCTATTGATGGAAATGTCAGTCTGGCCACCACCTCCAGTCTGAAATATCTCAGCAAGTATCGGATGGACTGCCATGACTTTTTATCTGGAGCCACCAGCTAGTCATAGTGTTCAGTTATGTAGTGAGATATCCCCAGAGCTACTTAATGGATTGGCACCAATCCATCAAGCCCTTGACTTTGGTGATCCCCTGATTTCCCCTCTAGCTGTTGATGGACTGTGATGAGATGTGGTTCAGACCTTCATGGTCCCCTCAGGATGAACTGTAGTAACTCTGGTGATCCTCTGACGCTTCATCAGCGCCACCATCAGGTCAACATGTTCATGTGTCCAAATACCTGCAGAACTGATGACGTTCAGCCTCAGCTGGACTGTGTTTACTGCTAACTAGCACATGTTAGCATGCTAACACGCTAATCTAAGATGGTGAACCAAAGCAGAACGAGCTGCTTATCATCACCATGTTAGCATTGTCATTGTGAGCATGTTAGCATGTTAACTTTAACATTTAGCCCAAAGCACCGCTTGAGCAGCGCAGCATTCAACAGGTGGAGCATCAAGTTCAGAGGATCGGGGGGGCAGGGAGGGGTGTGTGTGTGTGTGTGTGTGTGTGTGTGTTGGGGTCAGCGTGGTGCTACAGTGCCGACTCACAGCTCTCCTCAGCCTGGCTGCCTGCATGTGTGTGTTTATCACTGAGGTAAGACAAACTTTGACTTTGAAATATCATGTTAATATATTAATAATGCAGATCCACCTCTGACGGTCTGTGAGTGTGTGTTGAACTGTAGTTCACTTCACCGAGTTTGTGCTTGAACGCAGCACCACATGGTCGCAGACTCACCGCCTGTTTCTGTGTTAATGTTTTCAGATTCACATTTTTAACCAGATGTTAGGATGAACAGATGTGTCTTTGAACTTCAGTGAGGAAAGCCTTTCGCTCTCATGTGCATATGGAGGTATTAACGAGTGGAAACATGCTGAACGTGTTACATATTTGGGTTGAGTTTAAAGGACATTAATTAGTAATTCTCTCTGGTTGTATGGAGGACATGTGGAGACATCAGACAGGGAATATTATTTTTCTCTCCTGTTCGTCGTCGTTACGTTACGTGTTTTTAATATCTAGTTGACCCTTAAGAAGGGGACACAGATCTTTTAAAATCTACCTCCAAAATATGACACAGTTGAGTCCCGACACTGCTGTCACATTATGAAGTCAGATTATTGTCCATTGTCTGTCTCAGAGTTCCTGTATGTTGCAGGCTCAGTGCTTCTTGCTGTGTTGACTGTCAACATGTTCTTTGCATGTTGAGGGTTCAGTGATCAAACCTGATTATTTTTTGACATATGGGAAACTTCTGCTGTGATGTTTATGCTGTTAGACCAGAAACAGCCTGATGAAAAGTGTATGTGGAGCACGGGGGGGGGGGGGTCGACGTGCAGAGACACAAGCGGCTGCAGACGCCGAGGTCGGCGGCAGCGAGCGCTTCTTAACTCTCTGACGCTGCAGGGCTTTTGGAGTGCACCTCAGCAGAACCAAATCACATTGTCTTTATTTTCTGTTTTCCATGGCGGGACAATAGAGCGGCCGAGGGGGTCCATGTTCAGGGTCCAGTGTCTGCTGCTCCGACACCCCACAGCTCTAATTGATGCTTTGTCCGTCCACCTCTCGCCTCGTTAGAGCCCTCAGAGCCCGCAGGCCGGAACAAATCCAACATGTCATCTGGGCTCAGGTCTGCTCCAACTGTGTTAATGAGTGTCGAACTCCATGTTCATGTTACATTCACACTAATGCACAAAACTCTTCAAATGCTGTTTCATTATAAACATTTAGGTATCATTATTGATCAGAACTTGTCTTTTAAAACACAAATTTAAAACCAAAGTTTTGTCTTAAACCTGCAATAACTGATTATTTGTGCACTTGTTTTCAGCAGAAACAAGTTGTTTACACAACATTGACATAATGGAAATATCTTCAGCTGCTAAATGCTGCACTATGTCCAGCAGCTGGTCTCTAACTGAGTCTGTCTGCTGTCTGTGAACCAGGACAGCTAGACCAGGAGCCACCAGGGCAGATAAACCAGGAGCCGAGAGTGAACCAGGACAGAAAGACCAGGAGCCACCAGGGCAGATAAACCAGGAGCCGAGAGTGAACCAGAACAGATAAACCAGGAGCCGAGAGTGAACCAGAACAGATAAACCAGGAGCCGAGAGTGAACCAGGACAGATAGACCAGGAGCCGAGAGCGAACCAGAACAGATAGACCAGGAGCCAAGAGTGAACCAGGACAGAAAGACCAGGAGCCGAGAGTGAACCAGAACAGATAGACCAGGAGCCAAGAATGAACCAGGACAGAAAGACCAGGAGCCACCAGGGCAGATAAACCAGGAGCCGAGAGTGAACCAGAACAGATAGACCAGGAGCCAAGAGTGAACCAGGACAGATAGACCAGGAACCACCAGGGCAGATAGACCAGGAGCCGAGAGTGAACCAGGACAGATAGACCAGGAACCACCAGGACAGATAGACCAGGAGCCGAGAGTGAACCAGGGCAGATAGACCAGGAGCCGAGAGTGAACCAGGACAGATAGACCAGGAACCACCAGGGCAGATAGACCAGGAGCCGAGAGTGAACCAGGACAGATAGACCAGGAGCCGAGAGTCACTGTGAAGACTCAGCTGATGATTCAGAGACACTAACAAACTGATTTCACTATATCATAAAACAGTTTTTCCTTTCAGGTGGGGAAGATGACTTTTTAAAACCTGTATTAGATGCTGTGACCTGCTCTTCATGAACAGTGTCTGAAGATGTTGGATACAAGTCCTGGGTGTGTTTATCTTGTACACGACTGTTGAGTCAGATGATTTGAATATACTATACCAGTCTTGGATGAAGAGGTCAAAAATAACACACAGAAAACATGAAACTGTTATTTTTGTTCCTCCAACAGAAAAGAAAACATTCTCATTCACATCATTTTGCTATTAAGATTGAATTGATTTGCAAAACAAGACATAAAATACATGTACAATAAGGAATTTGGTAAATACAGAACAACAACTTATTAGCATCATGGCTACCTTCCATGATGCGATCAGGTTCCTCATCATGTCCCAGTGGCTGCCTGAAGGTTCCAGCATACGCCCTGCAGGAACACTATTCACTATTCACTATTCACTACTCACAACAACTGATGTGCACATGCTTGTGCGAGTGGCCGTTCCTCTCTGACAGCGTAGCAGCAGACAGGAAGGAAGCAGGAAAAGCTAACTGTGAACCTTTACGGTGGCTGTGTGTTGTATAGTGCTGTTTTCTACTTGCCTCCTCGTTCTTCTCGTCTTTATAAATATGTTGGTTATATGATTATCAGTTATTATCAGGAAGGAGGTGCAGGTGACAGACAAACCAGCCTATCATCAACATGGAGCCGGTGTGGCCGCAGACCGCTAAGTTTTAGAGTGTTTCCATCACGGGAACTTTGCAAGAACCTTCAGAGGAACTCATCTTTTAATCCATCATGGGTCTGATTAGTCTAATCTTCATCATTCTTCAGATGCAGACTTTTAGTTCCTGAGATTAGTTCCTCTAGTTCCAGAAGAACTATATTATCATAATAAAAATCAGATTAATAAATGAATTAATCAAAATAGTCCTCCAATGATCACCTTAACAATGAACAATGAGGCTCATCTGAGCGCGCTCATAGCAGATGTATATGTTGTGAAATGAACTGCAGTCTACATAACGTGTGTGATGAGAACAGGACTCAGATCTCTTAACCTCTCCCCGCTTTCGTCCAGACTTCCTACTCTTCCTCCCCTTCTTCACTTCATCAGAGTGCAGCGCCCTCTGCTGGCTGTGAGAAACCAGACGCCTCCCAGACAACAAGACTGAGGTAACGCGCTCCATGGCAACATCTGAGTGTGAGTGTGTGTGTGTGTGTGAGTGTGAGTGTGTGTGTGTGTGTGTGTGAGTGTGAGTGTGTGTGAGTGTGTGTGTGTGTGTGTGTGTGTGTGTGTGTGTGTGTGTGTTTCCAGCTCCTCGGGTCGACTTGTTAATCTCTGCAGGCAACTGTGACGTCACACGTTTCCTCACAACCACCTGCAGAGGTGATCCAGTCGCTCTGCTCTGATCAATAACACTTACAGATCAATAACGCCCACTGCTGTATCATGGAGCTGTAAAGTAAATAAGAACATTTACTCGAGCACTGTGCTTAAGTACTACTTTGAGGTACTTGTACTTTACTTGAGTATTATCTGTTACTTTATACTTCTCCTCAGATAACTTCAGTTCCTTTGCAGTTTCAGAGTAATACAAAATATAATCAAGAAATTACAGCAGTATATAAAGTAAATTACCTCCTTTATTAGCTGCAACATTAAAGCCATTTTACACATTAATGCTTCACTAATTATAATCCAATAACTTACATTTTTCTTACTTTAAGTATATTTTGATGCTGATACTTTTGTACTTCTACTTTTGTACTTTTACTAAAGTAAAAGAACTGAGTACTTCTTCTACCACTGGGTAACAGTTGACACTTGGTGCCCCCTAGTGGCAGCTGGATGTAACTGTCTACATTTCACAGTTCAATGATGCAGGAGGACAGAAGACAGACACTAAAGACATGATATTTGTCTCTTCACCTGTGATGAAGTTTACAGGAAACAGCTGTGATCCAGTTTAATCTCAGCTGGCAACTGTGAGCTTTGAGCTTCTCACAGAGCCGGCTGAGGTTCACCTGAAGGCAGCACCATCGCCTCCAGGACCAGGACAGCCTCAGAGGGGCGCCGTGGAGCCCAAACAATATGAAGAATATCAAATAGCAGGGTTTATTTTGTTGTTCAAGTTTCTGTGTGTCTCATTTTTCCACATGTAACTTATCATAAGTATTCAGTTAGTAAACCCGCTCGCTTCTCTGCCCACCTCCTGTTTTCAAAATGACTTTGAGTTGATTTAGATTTGATGTCACATGTCAGATTTCTTAAAGTTTTTGCTTAAATTAAAGGGTTAATTCGCCCAAGTAAAATATAAGACATGCCACTCGGGGAAAGTGAAGAAAATATTAGTGATAATACAATAATACAAGTGATTGTAATTTGAGTGAACTGAGACTTAACATTTGTTTTCCCCTTAATTTGATGTTTACAACTATATATTTTGTAGTCCGTCTCTTAGTTGTGAGGTAAGTGGCTCATCGAGTTCTGTATGGAGTTTACAGAAAGCCGTTGTTCTTAATGACACGTGGCTGCAGTCTGCAGGCCAGCGAGCCAAAACATTTTTTAAGTCACGTCACACTCCGTTCACACATTAAATACATTAAATTAATACATGTAAATTGTTACATATAGAACCTGTAACGTATTAAGTACATTTTCTTTTGACTTGTGAGTTATACTGTGTGTTCGTGTACAGGTGAGTATAAGTGGAATGACGGACAGGTTTCCTGATGTTGATGATACTGCATCAGGAACTGATTGGAGAGCGATGAGAGGCCATCAGTTCCTGATGCACTGCCTTCAGCATTGAAAGACGCCTGGAGGACACGGGGGGTTCATCACCAACCAGCCAATCACAGCCAGGTTTAAATTCATGCAGGTGTATTTCTGAACTGATGTACTTTATATCTGTGCTGACGTGGTTCAGACAATGTAATAACTGATCAATCAAAAATGTGTCCAATACTTTACCCATCAGTGTATTAGCGTTGTCATTGTGAGCATGTTGGCACGCTGATATTAGCATTTAGCTGTGTCTCTCAGAGCTGCTGGCTGCCGACTCTTGGTCCGGTTATATTTCCAGTTTCTATAAGACGCTGTACAGAAGAGTTCTTCTTATGTTGCACATTATAGAGTTAAAGCTGTGTTCATTGAGTTTTGCCCACTAAGAGGCAGCAGAACAAACTGACAGACACAAAGTACAAATATACGTTCATGTAATTGATACTAACGTGTTAGCAAACAGCTGCCTCCCTCCACACGCAGCAGACACAGAGCGACATGAACATTCATGGGGAGCAGTGTTTGTGTCACCTGATGATATTCACTCACGTCTTCACCAGCTCCTTAGAAAAGTGTCCCGCTCATCAGGAACAAAGTCTTTCTGTGTACGTATGTATTCATGTTGTATTCTGGGCAGTTGTTGTTGCTAATCAGCCTCATGGCAGAGACGTAAAAGAGACTGTGAGTGAAGAAGACAAATACACACGAAACACTTTATTTGCATAGTCTTAATTTGATATCAGTAGATGCTGAACAGTGTCAGGTGCCAGGACAGCTGAGTATCATCAGCAGCTGGTTGAAAGGTTTTAAAACGTCTTTAAAGTCTTTAATGAAGACACAAAACATCAAACCTGCTCTGAAACATTTCTATTCTAACATACATGTGAGGTCAAAATGAAAATCAGGAAGCATCGATCAATTCACATCAGTCTGCAGACTCCCCACAGACTGCGGCAGCAACAACCAGGACCATCAGGAAGACGTTCATCAGCTGATCAGTTGTCCCGCGGGGCTGTTGAGTCTTCAGAGTTGATTTTCTTCAGTCTTTGCATCACTCTGTCTGTGTCTAACAGAAAGCAAGAAAAGGTTATTTTATATCCTCGCTAATGAAAACATTTTACTATCAAGCAGCTAAAAACGTAAATAAAGTTTTACCATGACCACAGATAACAGTGAGGGCTACAGCCACCACCAAGATGGCTTCTTATTGAGAACCACACACACTTCATTTAAATATAATTACGTTAATCTGGACGTCCAAATAACAAACTGTAGGAGGAGGAAAGACAGGACATCAGAAACAATGTTAGTTGTGGTGAAGCTGGGGGGGGGGGGGCAGTCCAGCAGATGGCGATAACACGACAAAAAGAAGCAGCCAATAACAAGATGGCTGGCAGCTAAACTAAAGTTCAATGTTTGCAGAAGCAGAAGAACTTTAGGCATTAAGCAGAAAAGCAGAACATGACAAGTCAAGACAATATTTTTATTATTATTAAAAATATACATTCAGCATTTATGTTGAATCTAGACGTTTAAATTGAAATAAACCTCTCAGAATATGAAACGTAGAGCGTGAAGGACTGACAGAGCTGGAAGAAAACCGGAGACAAACATCCACTCCCTCTGGTTTCAGGTCACATGACCTCCTCATGAACGTGGACGTATGTTCCCAAGTCAGAGAAATTTAAATCAGGACGAGACGTCTGACAGCAGCAGTAAAAAACACAAGTTCAGAGACAAAACAGGAAATGGGACAAACGAAAAGAAATGGGCGGGTCGCATGAGGTCAAAAGGAAAAAAATTGTTACACAAGTAAATTAATAAATTGAATTATTGGCTTTTTCTCATCACATATGCAGCAGCTGCAGTCACTGTGGGATAATACCCTCCAAGTTAGTTGTTCAATGACTGCAACAGATTCAGGGGAGGCAAACCTCTGGACCTTATGGGGGGGATGTTCTGTAGGACCCCACAGCTGAGGGTGCTGCCCAGAAGCTCCTCCGAGACAACCTTGACCCCCCCCCACAAACTTCTCTCTACAAACGCAGTCAATACAGTTTTTACACAACAAGTTTAAGGATTATGTTTGGGGGAGTGTTTGTCTTGATTGACAGGTGTCTCAGCCTGTCACATGGTAGTCACTGCTGGCTTGTCAAAAAATATTGATATCGGATGATTCTGCAAAACCCTGGATCAAGTCCAGAGTCCATGTTTTAAACTACTCTTCTACAATATGCGCACATGCTAACGACGGCGTGGTTAGGGGAAGAAAGGCACCGAGATGAATCAGTAGAAATCTCCTGAAGACAAAGGTGATACTCTACCTTCCCTCCTCGACATCGAAGATGTTTTCAGGCAGACGGACGTTGAGCGTCTCCGGGAGCATGAAGACCAAGCTGCCGCTGATGATCCCCGTCCCAGCGAAGATCAGCGGCGGCAGAAGGATCCAGACGTCCTCCAGCAGCATGATCAACGGGGCCAGGGAACTCCCGATCCGGCAGAGACACGAGGTGTAGCCTAAGCCACACTGCCTGTCCAACAAGACAACCAGCAGCTTCAGTTTGAATTCTCCACCAATGTGTTTGTCTCACTGGCAGCAGGGTCTGAGGACGCAATTGTGGGTCCAACATTTTGGTCCAGATAAAGAAACCTTAACAATGTCTGGTCATCTTTCCATGATCCCACAGCTTCCCTCCGTTTTTCTGTCTGTTGTTGTCATAGTTACGACAGCTGTTGAAAGCAACGCTCAAAATGCGACCGAGTGTTGGAACGTGACACGTTTCCTCAAACAAGACTCCAAAGACGAATCAGAGAGATACGATTTGATGAAAGAGGAAACAAAGAGAAACATTTAGGAGGACGGCAACGAGTTCTCTTTCTGTTTTCAACAGCTGTCGTAACTACGACAACAACAGATGCAATCGGCTGAAAGTCACGAGTTAACAGGGTCACTCGTTAAACAACAGCTGTCCAATCAACACGAAGATAAGCATCGCGCACCAATCAGAGAATCACTGAAGAGCATATGGTTGGTTGGTTTAACCAGTTTAACCATCACTACACCAGAAACACTTTGCCCTCTCTGTTCTAAACACCGGCTCTTTGCCATCACGCGGGTTAAAAATGCTGTGAAAGAAAAAGCAGCATCAGTAACAGTTTCAGGTTTTACCTGAGGATGGTTGGGAAGAGTTCAGCTGAGTAAAGGAACGCTGTGGTGAACGCCGCCTCGGAGAAACCCTTCGCCACCACGGCGATGCAGGTACGCAGCACAGAGAACTCTGAAGGAGAGGCAGATTGTGTGTGAGGGTCTAGAAATCAAAGTCAAAGTCGTCTTTTTAATTAAAGACAGGATCTGACATGTGATCAACCTCAAAACGCCACGTGTGTGTACGCAGAGACAGGAAGTGATGTCACCTAAAGGAATGGCTGTGTTCACTCCAATCAGAGCTCCCGTTGTGATCAGAAACCACGCCTGGCCGTTCCGCCGGCCGATCCAGTCCAGGACGAAGAAGGTCAGGATTTTGGCGGGAACTTCGATGGCGCCGTAGATGAACTGTGTGAGGTAGATGCTGACGCCGAAACCCGTGATCCTGAAGCTGATCCCGTAGTACAGGAAGGCGACAGCAAACCTGCAGGTACAGAAACACAGTCAGTATGAACACAGCAGCTTGGAGGGATGCACAGGGTCAAAGGTCACAGGATGATTTGGCACCAGAACAATCCGGAGCAGAGGGTGATCTTCCTCAGTTGGGGTGTTTTGACCAGATCCAGATAGGAGTGGTTCTTCTGGGCCACCTCAGACACCGTCACCTTCCCCAGAGCCTGAAACCAGCACACAGTGGAACACCGAGACGGCAGCACATTGAAAGAGGAGCTTCTAACTGCAGCTCCAACAGAAAACATCGCCTCATACATACACGTCAGAGACGTTAGAGGTCAGCTGGAAACAGAGTTTAGCTTTTTACACTGATGTGTTTATGACGGTCGGCTGATATATACCCTGCCCGTCGTAAGAGCCTTCCACTGGATAACTACTGCAGTGATGAATATGTTTCAGCTGGCAACATCTTATGTAACCCTAGCTGATGCGGTGAGTAGCTTCTCATTTCTTAAACAACCATGACATGACCGTGACTTATCCTGTGGTCGTAAAGGATGTTAATCTGTTTCAGAAGGGTCAAATTATTGGCCTGCATCAAGCAAAGAAAACAACTAAGGAGACTGCTGAAACTACTAAAATCGGGTTAAGAACCATCCAACGCATTATTAAAACCTGGAAGGATAGTGGTGAACCATCATCTTCGAGGAAGAAATGTGGTCGGAGCAAACTCTTGGATGATGGTGATCGGAGATCACTTAAACGTTTGGTGAAATCATATCGTAAGAAATCAACAGTAGAACTCACGGCTATGTTTAATAGTGAAAGTGAGAGCATTTCCACACTCACAATGCGAAGGGAACTCAAGGGATTGGGACTAAACAGCTGTGTAGTCCCAAGAAAACCACTGATCAGTGAGGCTAATCGGAAAAAAAGGCTTCAATTTGCTAGGGAGCATAAAGATTGGACTCTGGAGCAATGGAAGAAGGTCATGTGGTCTGATGGGTCCAGATTTACCCTGTTCCAGAGTGATGGGCGCATCAGGGTAAGAAGAGAGGCGGATGAAGTGTACCGCAGGCTCTTTACCTGTTGTCTCGATAAACTCAGTATGTTTATTTCCATCTCGTCGTGTTATGTCTCATCTCTCTGCTGGAAACAATAATAATTCCAGGCTTTTCCATTTTGACATTTTTCAAGTGTTGGTTAAGTTCCCGTCAATGTAACTCAACACTTCCTGCACAGATGTTCCTGGTAGATTTTTAATTTGCCAGGAAGTGGTGAGTTTCATTGACTCCCTGAATCCTCTCTGCCAGAGTGGCAAAGACATGGATTTGAGATTGAACTCATCCCCAACTTTTAATAAAGCTGGAGGCCGAGTGAGCCAGCTGTACCTCAGTGTCCAGTTTGGATGTGTATTCGTTCTCCCCGTTCATTCGAGCGCACTGAACCAGATACTTCTTGGCTTCCTCTGTTCTGCCGTTGGCCAGCAGCCAGCGGGCCGACTCCGGCAGCCACCTGAACACAGAAACTGGCTTTAAAAAACACAGACACACCAAGATGTTTACTGTCAGCATGGAGAACGTTAACTCCTCCTAACATCCACCTCACCACCAGGAGACGACGGCAACGATGCAGGGCGCCGTCACCGCCAGCATCAGGTGTCTCCAGTCTCGTATGAAGTAGGCCAGCAGGGCCAGGAGCATGTTCCCCACGCTCCACGACAAACTTATGACGGTACCGGTGAAGGTCCGGTGCTTCACGTCCGTCCACTCGATACCTGAACAGGAAGTGAGCGATAACAGCAAACAGACTTGGGACAAAAGATAAAATAAGCTAATGAAAACTGATTTACGCTCGTTGGTCTCGGGTTCTTGTTCCTGTCAGAGGGCTTTTACTGTGAAGGAGCTGCAGACGTTGATGTGTTCACTCTCATTATGTGGAAATCATTATCTCAGATTCATATAAACTGGTCTTTTATCATAACGAGATAATAAGTTGTGATCTTCAGATAATGAACTCTTTATTGTACTGTACTCATGAGTCGCGAGCCTGAAGTGAATGTGTTCTTGTTTCGTGCCTTTGAGTCCTTACCGAGGGCCACGCCGATGATCGACAGCCCGCTGAGGGCCACGCCGCAGAGCGCTCTGCAGACGGCGAACATGACGTAGGAGGTGGAGAAGGCGGAGGTGACTCCCAGCATGGTGGTAGCGATTAAAGCCACCAGGAGCATCGACTTACGGCCGAACCTGCAACACACGCACATCACTTTAACTGCTGGCCTGGAGCTTTTGATCGAATCACAAGATCTTCATCTGCAGATGGGGAATTTTTCCCGGAGCCCTTTGAGGACTCCTGATGTCGACTTAAGAGCAGAGCTTCAAAGATCAGCTACTAAATGGACCATGAAGTGAGACTGTTTTGTCATTTGCTGTTTTCAAGGTCAAGCATGAACTTTGATTCTTCGAGTCAACTTGGACGAGAAGTCCTTAAAGTGCTCAGAAAACTTAATGTACTGTCAAATCTACGATTGGATGACGACTGGGCAAACGCTGCTTAATGGACCTTAAAGTGAAGTTTTAAAGTCTCACAGATGTTTAGGAGACGCTGCTTTAAGTCACTGTGATCTCATTCATCTGCCTGAACCTGAACTGAGCAGCCAATTCATCCACAACTCAACCACATCACAGGAAACTCAGCAAGAGGCTGAATATGAGCAGGGAGGGAGTGTTGTTATTACTGTGTGTGTGTGTGTGTGTGTGTGTGTGTGTGTGTGTGTGTGCAGAGATACAATACAGAGACAGAGGACTGTGTTGGTAATCAATGACAGGCTTATTAGATAACTGACATTTTGGGGCTTATTCAATATAGAGTCACGTGGAGAATCTGCAGTTATTACCACACACACACACACACACACACACACACACACACACACACACACACTCACACACACACACACACACACACGTTTGTATCAGCAGAGCAGCAGCTGACTTTGTTACTGACGAGCACTTTGAATTGCCTTGTTGTTGAAAGGTGCTGCACAAATAAAGTTGCTTTGCCTGAACAACAAGTTCAACTAATAATAAAGTGAACCGTGTGGCAGCCGGGCAGCTGCTCGCTGCCCGGCTGCTCGCTGCCCGCTGCCCGGCTGCTCGCTGCCCGGCTGCTCGCTCCTCGCTGCTCGCTGCCTTGCTGCTCGTTGGCTTGCTGCCTTGCTGCCTGCTGCCTTGCTGCTTGCTGCCTGGCTGCTTGCTGCTTGCTGCCTTGCTGCCTTGCTGCTCGTTGGCTTGCTGCCTTGCTGCTCGCTGCCTTGCTGCCTGCTGCCTTGCTGCCTTGCTGCCTGCTGCCTTGCTGCCTGCTGCCTTGCTGCTTGCTGCCTGGCTATTTGCTGCTTGCTGCCTTGCTGCTCGTTGGCTTGCTGCCTTGCTGCCTTGCTGCTCGCTGCCTGCTGTCTTGCTGCCTCGCTGCCCTGCTGCCTCGCTGCCTGCTGCCTCGCTGCCTTGCTGCTCGCTGCCTTGCTGCCTGCTGCCTTGCTGCTCGCTGCCTGCTGTCTTGCTGCCTTGCTGCCTTGCTGCTCGCTGCCTGCTGCCTTGCTGCTCGCTGCCTTGCTGCCTTGCTGCCTGCTGCCTTGCTGCTCGCTGCCTTGCTGCCTTGCTGCCTGCTGCCTTGCTGCTCGCTGCCTTGCTGCCTTGCTGCCTTGCTGCTCGCTGCCTTGCTGCCTTGCTGCCTGCTGTCTTGCTGCCTTGCTGCTCGCTGCCTTGCTGCCTTGCTGCCTGCTGCCTTGCTGCCTTGCTGCTCACTGCCTTGCTGCCTGCTGTCTTGCTGCCTGCTGCCTTGCTCAGAGGCACGTGTGAGAGGAAATGTGTGTTTAAATGTGGTCGTTGTGACGGCAGGACTGTAGGTCACAGAGCTCATTTTATTTTTGTTAACGTTATAATCATTTCGATTCATCATGAAATCAAACCTCATTTTTTACACTTTTTATGAATCAGAATGAGAAATACTTTGTTGATGCCTGGAGGGGAAATTATACAGAGCGACTGTGACAGGCTGCATGCACACTTTCTCGTTTGTGGTTGGTTTTCATTTACTGCTCTACAGTGGGGGGGGGGGGGGGGGCGTGAAGTTACAGCTAGCTGGCTAACCTTAGCTTAGCTCATGTTACAGTTAGCTAGTTGTTGTAGCATCACTCTTGGCTGGTAGAAAGCAATCAGTGTGAAACAACACGATCATCATGTTAACTGCTTAAAATCAACTCCAATCTTCCACATAAATGTGACATAATAATAATGAAAACCTTTATTTATCTGCAGTGTCACAGCGTCAGGTGCCCGTGAAGGTTTCAGATATAATAAATCATGAAGAACTCACTTGTCAGAAAGCTGTCCGAACAGAACGGCTCCAAACGTGACGCCGAGGAAGAAGAAGGTGGCGAGAGCTTGATTCAGCTTCTTGTCGTCACAGACCAGATCCCACTGCAGAGAGACAGACAGGTTAAAACACACCTGTCTGTGGTGTCGCCTGAGGTTTGAGTTTAAAAAGCACACCTCCCTCGAAAGCTTCATTGTTGATTATTGTGAAAATAACATTCTGAACTAGTTTCTCATTTACATCAATGCAGTTTTCTTGGAGCTGCCTCCAGTGGACATTAGAGGAACTGCAGCTTAAGAAACTGGATCAGCTTTAAATCACTTTCATTTAATTCAATGTTCATATTAAAACTTTGATAGTAAAAGTTGAATTCCTGAGTCACTGAGTTTATTGGAGACACGATGTTTGAGTCCCGGACTTCACCAGGCAGTCACCAACACACACACACACACACACACACACACACACACACACACTGTAACAACCAACCAATCACATCCCCTGAGACAATCAGTCAACTGTTGATCCCAACTGTGAATGTGTTGGATGCAGAAGAAAGAATGTGTCTCTAATAGTCTTGAATTCAACCTTTTCTTTTACACGGCTTCACTTTCCGACGCACCTGTCCACCAGGTGAGCACCAGGTCTCACTTTGGCCTCACGCCTCTTCTTCATTTCTGATAAAACACTTTGATGAACGGAGCTTTAATTTGGCTTCTCCTTACCTCTGAGGCCGTGGTGGAGCTGAACTGTGATTGGTTGTAGATCCAGCCATACGGACAAGGTGCCGTCCTGTTTCCTTGGCCGAGGTCAAAGGTCAGCGGGGGGTCGTAGACTCTGCAGGAGCTGAGGGAGCCGTCGTCCTGACGGGGGATCCTGAGGGCCAGCGCCTCGGGGTCGGAGCTCAGCGACACCCCGTCTCCATCCTCCGGGCTCCCAAGGGCGCAGCGGTGAGGAGGTGTCGCAGAGACGAAGTTGTGCAGGAGAAAGTGGAGGGGGAGGATGGCCCGGGGGAGGCACAGGATGAACAGGAGCAGGAACTGGAACTTGGAGAAGCCGCCGACATCGTCCAGGATCTCCTCAAACCTCATGGTGACCAGATGGAAGAGATGTGTGTCTGTCTGCGTGTCCGCCAGAGGACCCGTCCACTGTCTGAACTCGGTCTCTCCACTCGTCCTCTAATGTTTCTCTGTGTCTCTCTCTCCGTCTGTCTGTGGCTGAAGACAATCTGCTTCTTAGAATCACAGTGAGAGGGAGGTGCTTTGAGAAGTGTGTGTGTGTGTGTGTGTGTGTGTGTGTGTGTGTGTGTGTGTGTGTTTTTGACTTAAGCCACTTTCAGGGGCACATTTCAGACACATTTAAAGACAGTTAATTGGGGACAAAAGTCGTGTCCCCCATTGGGAAAAGGCTGATTTTTAGGTGAGTGGTTAAGGTGAAGGTAAGTCTCCAGGAGATGAATGTAAGTCTATGTAATGTCCTCTGAAGTGATGGAAGCTCGACTGTGTGTGTGTGTGTGTGTGTGTGTGTGTGTGTGTGTGTCACACATGGCTGATGGAGAACTGTGACGGACAGTTTCCTGGGTGTCAAACAGACGCTGGGTATGTTTCCAGAGCGTACCGTCAGATTGACTCAGCTGCTTCCTTCCAGGCAGCTATTGGTTTGAAACGTCCAAATAACAGCTGCACAGCTAAATGAGCTAACTGAGCTAACGGCAGCTACAGTTAGCAGCAGCCGGAGGACATCGGACAGCGTGTTTCGTGTGTCCTCCATCCACGAGGATCCATTTTGTCTGTTGTTGCGGCGTCTTCTTCTTCTTGTTTCTCACCTCCGAATGTGGTCTGAGCGATCGGATCTGAATGCGTCCTCCATGCGTCTTGGGTGCGTTCACACCTGGTGTTAGAGCTGTCCACTTGTGACCGGATCACCCGGGACGGATGTTGATACCAGGGCCTTAGATCTGCTTATGAATACATTATAGTGTGTTATAAACCCTTTATGAAATGTTTAAAAGCTGATTATTTATGTAAAATGGGGGTTCAAGTAAAGTGTTACCCTCAAGGACTATATTTCGGGTGGAGAATCCCCCCACCAAAAGTCCACCATGCGTGGATCCGAGCATCCTCCACTTTTGAGCAGATCTCATAAAGTTATTTTTATTTTACTTCTGAGAAGTGTCTTTTATTTTGTATGTAACTAGAAGACAGAGAGAGATTCAGACTGAAGGAGTCCCGCTGTGTTCGCCGAGGTCGCAGGCAGCCTCATGAAGCCCCTCGTGGATCAGCAGACATTCAGAGGACAATGAACTGCTGATGTTTGAAGCTTATGTAAAAACACTCACCTGTGTTCTTGAATCTCCAAAGTCTCTTCTGACCATCTGGATGTCGCTGAATGAGATGCGACTGATATATTTTCCCATCCTGCTGGTTTGTAGAGTCCAGATCTCTGAGGGGTCGGAGGCCTGATGAGTGACGCACTTTAAACTAGCGATCAGGAACCATTTCAGTTTTCACAGTTGTTATTCACACAACATGGAGCTCAGCTGTTAATCTAACATCCGACGCTGACAGCAGCAAGAGCGCCGCAGCAGCATCACTACATATATATATATATATATATATATATATATATGTAGTGATACATATATATGTATATATACCTGATGATTTCACCTTCTGCACGGACGGACCACCACAGTGTTTTCTGACGTGGCTGTAGCACATTGCAGTCTGGTGTTTCCAGTAATCTGCTGATGTGTTTTTAGGTTTTGAACATGAATGAAGCGTTTGTTCTGGAGCTCACTCAGTATTGACAAATGTGTGAAACTGAAAACTGAAGTTGAACAATGATGAAAAAAAACGTATCAGTCAAATTTCTCAACTCCAGACTGTGACTGTGGTGGATCAGGATCTTTGGATTATCATCTCTGCCCCCCTTTTGATGTCTCGCTGCATCAGTTCAGGACTCTCCCAGTGAAATGCATCTTCCTCTTCCTCAACAACAGCGTCTTCACAGCCGGAGGAGAATCATGTTTCTGTGCAAATGGAATTCCTTCAGCCTGTTAGTTTGTTCTGGTCTCATTTCAAGGCTGTTGGGACTCTCAGCCTGTCGCTCGCTGGCAACACTGACCTCCTCCTGAGTTCACTAATATTTTCCACTTGTCTTGTCAAACATGTTTTTGAAGTAATGAACTGCTCAGACATTAATTTCAACTGTGTTCTTCAAAAATGATTTAACCTTTAAGAATGCAGAACGTAAAAACGACATTTCTAAACTCTGGAACAGCATTTGTCAACAACTCAAGGTTTAAATAGCGACAGCAGCAGCTTTATACAGACGCAACAGATTCATAGGTTCATCAATGAACTTCAGGCAGCGCGGCGACGCTCCGCAGACGTCCGGCCGGGTTAGACGTGACGAGTAGACGCTCAAACTGTTAAGAGGCAAATAAAAGCAAAACAAAATAATAAGTGAAAACTAAAATGTAATTTTATGCTTCTGTTGATGCTGAAGAGAAGTACGGGGACAAAGTGTGGAAATAAACTGTTAAAACGGCTCGAGTTCAGAAATGTGTGGGCTGACTTCCAGAAACCCTGTGAGAAATAGTTCCTCTTGATTCCCTTCAGGGCTGTGTTTTTGTCCCCAGACCGCCTTTAAGTGTGATTCCTCTGGTCACTTGTTGATATGTTAATGTTGTGAATATTAAGCTATCGATATCTGGCTCCACTATGTTCAGCTGCTGGTCTTTGAGTCTGTCTGCAGCTCGTGTTCAGAGGCTTCATCCGAAACACTGAACCAGCGACTCAACCAGACAGGAAGCGTGCTGCAAAACCAAAACTAGGAGCTAAAAGAGGCTAACAGGCTAACAGGTGATCTTTCTCATCACTACCAGAGGCTGCTTTCACACGACACACCCACTGTTAACACAGTGGTGAGTGAGGATTTAAGGTGGTGGAGTTACATCACGCAGCAGTGATATCAGAGGTCATTCTCTCTGGCGGCTTCCAGCGTTTAAAGTCTATGAAAACAACACTCAGTTTATTAGCTGCACGTAGCTGACAGGTGTTTCTGTACGACGTGATCCGGTTCAACAGCAGCAGCAGCTGTTCCAACACAAAGCGAACAGTATCACAGCTCTGCTGGAGTAGACTGCGTTACTTTGACCTTTGACCTAATAAACTGCATCATCAAAAGATTCAATTCAAACATGACTTTTCACAGCAAAAACAACAAACACATGTTTAAGAAATGAACTGAACTTAAAACCAAATACACATTTTGAGACATAAAAGTTGAAGAATTACTGCAATAATAAAACTTCATCATAACTCAGTCTGATCAGTTTCTGTTGCTGTGAACTAACACAACCATGATTACGTGATTATCAGAAACAATCTTTATTCTGCACGAGTACATACAGATGTGTCCGTCACACAACAGGAAGAGAGGAATCAGATGTCAGTGTTACGTCTCAGAGCTCCTCGCAGGTCAGCTGATGAACACACGGAGTCATGGGAGGATTTCTATATCATATATCTTTATCTGTGTATAACCAATTTGTCCAGGCTCTGGGGTCAGTTTGTGCACTGAAAACAAAAAGGTTGAGGACGTCTGGAGGTTACTCACAGTTTATGCTGACAGGTCTCTGTCCATGAGTGGACAGAAGTAATATTTAACTGAATGTGTTAAACGCTGTTATCCTGTCGTGCTGCTCTGGTTTTAAGATTTTGAGTTGTATAAACGTGAGGAATCCAATCATTTCACCGCTTCTCGATTGATCAGCAATAGTGATAAAGACAATAGTGAAAATCCAGAGGGACATTGGGCCATTTTTCTTTAGCTACCGTTTGACAACCGCTAACGTTAGCATTCAACCACTTCCTAGCTATCATTACCGTTTGATAGTGTTACACGATACGATGGGTTCTGAAATATCTACGCACATCTTGGACACAGTTCTTTGAGTCTGGGAGTAAAACTCTTGATGTAATCAAGCCTGCGATGTAACGTTGACCGTCCTGCTGTCTCGTCACCCGTCCTCAGAAAAGTTCCGGTTAAGTTGGAGACGTTACCGTTAGGTGACATGACGCTCACTGGAACGCGTATTTCTGTGTAATGTTCATACAGATCACATCAAGACAGTTAACGTTACGAGCTTGATTACATCCAGCACACAGCAAGTAATGTTAACGTTACTTGCTGTTTCCATTTTTTGAAACTGGAGTGTATAGTGGAATATTATTGGGTTCCCCCTGCTTCTGGAGAGGTTAGTGGTCTGCCACACTTGATTTTGCCCTTTCCTGCACTTAGAGGTGCCAACAGCAGCTTGAAACCTGCGCAGGGACGTGGGTTTCTGCCTGGCTTCAGTTTCTTCTGGTGCGCTGCACATTTGATTGTATACAAAAACAATATCACACTGAAAAACTCATGTATCAAGTATGATACACTTGGCGTTAAACACCTCCACAGTACTCGGTCATGCTATAACACAGAGTGTCACTGAAGAATAGAGCGAACATGAACGTGAACAGACAAACACTGTGTCAGATCTGGGTCCTCTGGTTTCACCGCGTCAGTAAAAAGCCTGTAAATCAATTTGTTTCCCAGTTTTTATGTTTTTCATTGATTCACATGAACACGTCTCATACGTTTCTCATCAGTTTCGGTCTTAATGAAGAAGGTCACAGCTGTTTTCTGTCCTCAGCTGCCGGTTTGTTTCTCTCGTCAACCTCCAGGTGCATGCTGGGAATACAATCACACTTTGTGGAGGAGGAGCTAAAGTGATCAGATCACTTCACCTCAGAGTGAACTGAGTATAGACCAAAATATTGAACTCTTCATTGGCGTTAACTTGACAGCTGATCAATACATTCTATTAATACTGAGAGTAGTGGAAGGTACACATTTGAACATGTCTCATCTTTTCATGCCCTCCACATCTTCTCCCAACGCAGTTTCCTGAGGAGATGCTTTGGACAACGTGCTGAAGCCCAGTTCACATGTGGAACATCACAAAGAGCACTTTGTCACAGCTGTCAGAAACATCTGTGCACATCTGTGTCAGTCTGAAGTAGTTCTGTGAAGCTCCAGCGTGAACGCCGCTCTGTGTGATGAAGGTCAAAGTCAACATGAGTCTTCTTCACTCTGATGATCGACTGTCGAATACAAACAAACTGAAACCGGCACCTACCTGGACCTGAAGTTACCATGGAAACCCTTACTTTAGACTGGGTGATGAAACTGCACACACACACACACACACACACACACACACACACACACACACACACACACTGAAGGTGACAGAATCATGGCTGATAACCAGAGTTTATTATTAAAGACATGACCAATTATTTTATTAAGGTGTGTGTGTGTGTGTGTGTGTGTGTGTGTGTGTGTGTGTGTGTGTGTGTGTGTTGTAGTTGTTTGTCGCCACCTGGAGGTCTCTCACTGCCAATGCACACACTCCCTCCATCCTCTTTCTCTCTTTTCAGAACTATTTTATTTCATCATCATAAGAACAAACACCGCGAGAACAACAACAACAACAACAACACAAGGGTGATACTTTTTTAAAAATCACGAACAGCCTGGTGGAGTAATAAACTCTAAGTTTTCAGAATAAGCTTTAATGGAATGTCCCATCGCATCAGGTTCAGTTTGTTAACATGTGTGTTTCAGATCTTTATATGAATGTGTCTGTGTCAGATTATTTGACATAAACAGAGAGAAATCAAACATCCAAAGATTGTTTATTGTGACGAGGTATCACTTTGTGAAGAAAAAGAAAAGTCCAAACCCCTGAACTCACTTTAAATCCATAACTGTGACAAAATAAAAGACTGACGCTGTTTTCTCTGGCAGCTGTCTTCACTGTCAAACAAGTTCACTTCTGATTTAATTATGCGCTCAGCTCACAGCATGTATATCTAAATGACAACAGCCGACTGTGAAATCTCAGGTGTCAGAGTGTCCTTGAACTCACCACCAAGGAAGCTGGCAGCTGCAAACCACAGGATGATAAACTTGAAAGGGTTAAAGAAAGTAAACGTGCAGGATCATCTCACCTTACCCAGGAAATCCCTCTGAGCACGACCAGCTGTGATGTGACATACTTCCTGTGTCGAGTTGGTGCACCTCTTCAGAGGCTGAGGTGTAGCCTCTGACAGTTGTGCAGTTGCCGTG